>NW_027414577.1:0-26124 GCF_964106895.1 Numenius arquata
GAACCTTACAGAATCCCACAGACTCCTACAGACTTCTGCGGGCACTTAAACAACCCTAGAGGACCCTACGGAACACTGCCAGCCCCTATGGAAGGAACCCTACGGGCCCCTACAGAACACTACTGGCTCCTGCGGTACTCCACAGGCCTCTAGGGAACCTACGAAGCTCTACGGAGCCCTATGGATCCTTACGGAACAGTACGGGCCCCTTCAGACCTCTGCGGGCACTTATGGAAACCTACAGGACCCTACGGAACTGTACGAGACTCTACAGGCCCCTAGGGAACACCACAGGCCCCTACGGAACCGTATGAGACTCTACAGGCCCCTAGGGAACACCACAGGCCCCTATGGAACCCTACACAACTCTCTGGAAACTTATGGAACCCTACAAGCTCCTACCAACCCCTGCGAGCACTTACACAACCCTACAGGTCCCTACGGCAATCTACGGGACTCTATGGGCCCCTAGGGAACCCTATAGATTTCGATGGAACCCTATGAGGCCCTCTGGAACCCTACAGAATACTCCAGGACCCGACAGCACTCTACAAGACCCTTAGCAACACAACGGAACCTCACTAAAACCCTATGGGCTCCTATAGAACACTGCAGGTGCCTACGGAACCCTACAGATCCCTACGGAACCCTACAAACACCTGTGGGCACTTACGGAACCCTGCAGGCCCCTACGGAACCCTACAGGTCCATACAGAACCCCACAGGGCCCTACGGAACTTTACCAGCCACTACGGAACTCTACGGGCCCCTACGGAACCCTGCAGAACCCTCCGGAACCTTACAGAATCCCACAGACTCCTACAGACTTCTGCGGGCACTTACACAACCCTACAGGTCCCTACGGAAATCTACGGGACTCTATGGGCCCCTAGGGAACCCTATAGATTTCGATGGAACCCTACGAGCCCCTCTGGAACCCTACAGAATACTCCAGGACCCGACAGCACTCTACAAGACCCTTAGCGACACAACGGAACCTCACTAAAACCCTATGGGCTCCTACAGAACACTGTAGCCGCCTACGGAAACCTACAGACCCCTACAGAATACTACCAGCCACTACAGAAAAATATGGCCCCTACGGAACTCTACGGAAGCTGGCAGAAACACTGTGGGCCCCTAGAGGCCCTTGCGGGCACTTGCAGAACTCTGCAGGAACCCACGGAACTTTATGGAACCCTACCAGCCCCTACGGAAGCCTAAAGACCCTTGCAGGCAGTTACGGAATGGTACAGGGCCCTAGGGAACTTTACCAGCCACTACGGAACTCTACGGGCCCCTACGGAACCCTGCAGAACCCTCCAGAACCTTACAGAATCCCACGGATTCTTACAGACTCCTGCGGGCACTTACTCAACCCTAGAGGACCCTACGGAACACTGCCAGCTCCTATGGAAGGAACCCTACGGGCTCCTACAGAACACTACTGGCTCCTGCGGTACTCCAGAGGCCTCTAGGGAACCTACGAAGCTCTACGGAGCCCTATGGATCCTTACGGCACAGTACGGGCCCCTTCAGACCTCTGTGGGCGCTTATGGAAACCTACAGGACCCTACGGAACTGTACGAGACTCTACAGGCCCCTAGGGAACACCACAGGCCCCTACGGAACCGTATGAGACTCTACAGGCCCCTAGGGAACACCACAGGCCCCTACGGAACCCTACACAACTCTCTGGAAACTTATGGAACCCTACAAGCTCCTACCAACCCCTGCGAGCACTTACACAACCCTACAGGTCCCTACGGCAATCTACGGGACTCTATGGGCCCCTAGGGAACGCTATAGATTTCGATGGAACCCTATGAGGCCCTCTGGAACCCTACAGAATACTCCAGGACCCGACAGCACTCTACAAGACCCTTAGCAACACAACGGAACCTCACTAAAACCCTATGGGCTCCTATAGAACACTGCAGGTGCCTACGGAACCCTACAGATCCCTACGGAACCCTACAAACACCTGTGGGCACTTACGGAACCCTGCAGGCCCCTACGGAACCCTACAGGTCCATACAGAACCCCACAGGGCCCTACGGAACTTTACCAGCCACTACGGAACTCTACGGGCCCCTACGGAACCCTGCAGAACCCTCCGGAACCTTACAGAATCCCACAGACTCCTACAGACTTCTGCGGGCACTTACACAACCCTACAGGTCCCTACGGAAATCTACGGGACTCTATGGGCCCCTAGGGAACCCTATAGATTTCGATGGAACCCTACGAGCCCCTCTGGAACCCTACAGAATACTCCAGGACCCGACAGCACTCTACAAGACCCTTAGCGACACAACGGAACCTCACTAAAACCCTATGGGCTCCTACAGAACACTGTAGCCGCCTACGGAAACCTACAGACCCCTACAGAATACTACCAGCCACTACAGAAAAATATGGCCCCTACGGAACTCTACGGAAGCTGGCAGAAACACTGTGGGCCCCTAGAGGCCCTTGCGGGCACTTGCAGAACTCTGCAGGAACCCACGGAACTTTATGGAACCCTACCAGCCCCTACGGAAGCCTAAAGACCCTTGCAGGCAGTTACGGAATGGTACAGGGCCCTAGGGAACTTTACCAGCCACTACGGAACTCTACGGGCCCCTACGGAACCCTGCAGAACCCTCCAGAACCTTACAGAATCCCACGGATTCTTACAGACTCCTGCGGGCACTTACTCAACCCTAGAGGACCCTACGGAACACTGCCAGCTCCTATGGAAGGAACCCTACGGGCTCCTACAGAACACTACTGGCTCCTGCGGTACTCCAGAGGCCTCTAGGGAACCTACGAAGCTCTACGGAGCCCTATGGATCCTTACGGCACAGTACGGGCCCCTTCAGACCTCTGTGGGCGCTTATGGAAACCTACAGGACCCTACGGAACTGTACGAGACTCTACAGGCCCCTAGGGAACACCACAGGCCCCTACGGAACCGTAGGAGACTCTACAGGCCCTTAGGGAACACCACAGGCCCCTACGGAACCCTACACAACCCTCTGGAAACTTATGGAACCCTACAAGCTCCTACCAACCCCTGCGAGCACTTACACAACCCTACAGGCCCCTACGGAAATCTACGGGACTCTATGGGCCCCTGAGGGAACCCTTCAGATTTCGACGGAACCCTACCAGCCCCTCTGGAACCCTACAGAATACTCCAGGACCCGACAGCACTCTACAAGACCCTTAGCAACACAACGGAACCTCACTAAAACCCTATGGGCTCCTACAGAACACTGTAGGTGCCTACGGAAACCTACAGACTCCTACAGAATACTACCAGCCACTACAGAAAAATATGGCCCCTACGGAACTCTACGGAAGCTGGCAGAAACACTGTGCGCCCCTAGAGGCCCTTGCGGGCACTTGCAGAACTCTGCAGGAACCCACGGAACTTTATGGAACCCTACCAGCCCCTACGGAAGCCTAAAGACCCTTGCAGGCAGTTACGGAACGGTACAGGGCCCTAGGGAACTTTACCAGCCACTACGGAACTCTACGGGCCCCTACGGAACCCTGCAGAACCCTCCAGAACCTTACAGAATCCCACGGATTCCTACAGACTCCTGCGGGCACTTACTCAACCCTAGAGGACCCTACGGAACACTACTGGCTCCTACGGTACTCCACAGGCCTCTAGGGAACCTACGAAGCTCTACGGAACCCTATGGATCCTTACGGAACAGTACGGGCCCCTTCAGACCTCTGCGGGCGCTTATGGAAACCTACAGGACCCTACCGAAACTGTACGAGACTCTACAGGCCCCTAGGGAACACCACAGGCCCCTACGGAACCCTACACAACCCTCCGGAAACATATGGCACCCTACAAGCTCCTACCAACCCCTGCGGGCACTTACACAACCCTACAGGCCCCTACGGAAATCTATGGGACTCTACGGGCCCCTAGGGAACCCTTCAGATTTCGACAGAACCCTACCAGCCCCTCTGGAACCCTACAGAATACTCCAGGACCCGACAGCACTCTACAAGACCCTTAGCAACACAACGGAACCTCACTAAAACCCTATGGGCTCCTACAGAATACTGCAGGTGCCTACGGAACCCTACAGACACCTACGGGCACTTACAGAACACTGCAGGCCGCTACGGAACCCTACAGGTCCATACAGAACCCCACAGGGCCCTACGGAACTTTACCAGCCACTACGGAACTCTACGGGCCCCTACGGAACCCTGCAGAACCCTCCGGAACCTTACAGAATCCCACAGACTCCTACAGACTTCTGCGGGCACTTACACAACCCTACAGGTCCCTACGGAACACTGCCAGCCCCTATGGAAGGAACCCTACGGGCCCCTACAGAACACTACTGGCTCCTGCGGTACTCCACAGGCCTCTAGGGAACCTACGAAGCTCTACGGAGCCCTATGGATCCTTACGGAACAGTACGGGCCCCTTCAGACCTCTGCGGGCACTTATGGAAACCTACAGGACCCTACGGAACTGTACGAGACTCTACAGGCCCCTAGGGAACACCACAGGCCCCTACGGAACCGTATGAGACTCTACAGGCCCCTAGGGAACACCACAGGCCCCTACGGAACCCTACACAACTCTCTGGAAACTTATGGAACCCTACAAGCTCCTACCAACCCCTGCGAGCACTTACACAACCCTACAGGTCCCTACGGAAATCTACGGGACTCTATGGGCCCCTAGGGAACCCTTCAGATTTCGATGGAACCCTATGAGGCCCTCTGGAACCCTACAGAATACTCCAGGACCCGACAGCACTCTACAAGACCCTTAGCAACACAACGGAACCTCACTAAAACCCTATGGGCTCCTACAGAACACTGCAGGTGCCTACGGAACCCTACAGATCCCTACGGAACCCTACAAACACCTGCGGGCACTTACGGAACCCTGCAGGCCCCTACGGAACCCTACAGGTCCATACAGAACCCCACAGGGCCCTACGGAACTTTACCAGCCACTACGGAACTCTACGGGCCCCTACGGAACCCTGCAGAACCCTCCGGAACCTTACAGAATCCCACAGACTCCTACAGACTTCTGCGGGCACTTACACAACCCTAGAGGACCCTATGGAACACTGCCAGCCCCTATGGAAGGAACCCTACGGGCCCCTACAGAACACTACTGGCTCCTGCGGTACTCCACAGGCCTCTAGGGAACCTACGAAGCTCTACGGAGCCCTATGGATCCTTACGGAACAGTACGGGCCCCTTCAGACCTCTGCGGGCACTTATGGAAACCTACAGGACCCTACGGAACTGTACGAGACTCTACAGGCCCCTAGGGAACACCACAGGCCCCTACGGAACCGTATGAGACTCTACAGGCCCCTAGGGAACACCACAGGCCCCTACGGAACCCTACACAACCCTCCGGAAACATATGGCACCCTACAAGCTCCTACCAACCCCTGCGAGCACTTACACAACCCTACAGGTCCCTACAGAAATCTACGGGACTCCACGGGCCCCTAGGGAGCCCTATGGATTTCGATGGAACCCTATGAGGCCCTCTGGAACCCTACAGAATACTCCAGGACCCGACAGCACTCTACAAGACCCTTAGCAACACAACGGAACCTCACTAAAACCCTATGGGCTCCTACAGAACACTGCAGGTGCCTACGGAACCCTAGAGACCCCTACGGAACCCTACAAACACCTGCGGGCACTTACGGAACCCTGCAGGCCCCTACGGAACCCTACAGGTCCATACAGAACCCCACAGGGCCCTACGGAACTTTACCAGCCACTACGGAACTCTACGGGCCCCTACGGAACCCTGCAGAACCCTCCGGAACCTTACAGAATCCCACAGACTCCTACAGACTTCTGTGGGCACTTACACAACCCTACAGGTCCCTACGGAAATCTACGGGACTCTATGGGCCCCTAGGGAACCCTATAGATTTCGATGGAACCCTACGAGCCCCTCTGGAACCCTACAGAATACTCCAGGACCCGACAGCACTCTACAAGACCCTTAGCGACACAACGGAACCTCACTAAAACCCTATGGGCTCCTACAGAACACTGTAGCCGCCTACGGAAACCTACAGACCCCTACAGAATACTACCAGCCACTACAGAAAAATATGGCCCCTACGGAACTCTACGGAACCTGGCAGAAACACTGTGGGCCCCTAGAGGCCCTTGCGGGCACTTGCAGAACTCTGCAGGAACCCACGGAACTTTATGGAACCCTACCAGCCCCTACGGAAGCCTAAAGACCCTTGCAGGCAGTTACGGAATGGTACAGGGCCCTAGGGAACTTTACCAGCCACTACGGAACTCTACGGGCCCCTACGGAACCCTGCAGAACCCTCCAGAACCTTACAGAATCCCACGGATTCTTACAGACTCCTGCGGGCACTTACTCAACCCTAGAGGACCCTACGGAACACTGCCAGCTCCTATGGAAGGAACCCTACGGGCTCCTACAGAACACTACTGGCTCCTGCGGTACTCCAGAGGCCTCTAGGGAACCTACGAAGCTCTACGGAGCCCTATGGATCCTTACGGCACAGTACGGGCCCCTTCAGACCTCTGTGGGCGCTTATGGAAACCTACAGGACCCTACGGAACTGTACGAGACTCTACAGGCCCCTAGGGAACACCACAGGCCCCTACGGAACCGTACGAGACTCTACAGGCCCTTAGGGAACACCACAGGCCCCTACGGAACCCTACACAACCCTCTGGAAACTTATGGAACCCTACAAGCTCCTACCAACCCCTGCGAGCACTTACACAACCCTACAGGCCCCTACGGAAATCTATGGGACTCTACGGGCCCCTAGGGAACCCTTCAGATTTCGACAGAACCCTACCAGCCCCTCTGGAACCCTACAGAATACTCCAGGACCCGACAGCACTCTACAAGACCCTTAGCAACACAACGGAACCTCACTAAAACCCTATGGGCTCCTACAGAATACTGCAGGTGCCTACGGAACCCTACAGACACCTACGGGCACTTACAGAACACTGCAGGCCCCTACGGAACCCTACAGGTCCATACAGAACCCCACAGGGCCCTACGGAACTTTACCAGCCACTACGGAACTCTACGGGCCCCTACGGAACCCTGCAGAACCCTCCGGAACCTTACAGAATCCCACAGACTCCTACAGACTTCTGCGGGCACTTACACAACCCTACAGGTCCCTACGGAAATCTACGGGACTCTATGGGCCCCTAGGGAACCCTATAGATTTCGATGGAACCCTACGAGCCCCTCTGGAACCCTACAGAATACTCCAGGACCCGACAGCACTCTACAAGACCCTTAGCGACACAACGGAACCTCACTAAAACCCTATGGGCTCCTACAGAACACTGTAGGCGCCTACGGAAACCTACAGACCCCTACAGAATACTACCAGCCACTACAGAAAAATATGGCCCCTACGGAACTCTACGGAAGCTGGCAGAAACACTGTGCGCCCCTAGAGGCCCTTGCGGGCACTTGCAGAACTCTGCAGGAACCCACGGAACTTTATGGAACCCTACCAGCCCCTACGGAAGCCTAAAGACCCTTGCAGGCAGTTACGGAACGGTACAGGGCCCTAGGGAACTTTACCAGCCACTACGGAACTCTACGGGCCCCTACGGAACCCTGCAGAACCCTCCAGAACCTTACAGAATCCCACGGATTCCTACAGACTCCTGCGGGCACTTACTCAACCCTAGAGGACCCTACGGAACACTACTGGCTCCTACGGTACTCCACAGGCCTCTAGGGAACCTACGAAGCTCTACGGAACCCTATGGATCCTTACGGAACAGTACGGGCCCCTTCAGACCTCTGCGGGCGCTTATGGAAACCTACAGGACCCTACCGAAACTGTACGAGACTCTACAGGCCCCTAGGGAACACCACAGGCCCCTACGGAACCCTACACAACCCTCCGGAAACATATGGCACCCTACAAGCTCCTACCAACCCCTGCGGGCACTTACACAACCCTACAGGCCCCTACGGAAATCTATGGGACTCTACGGGCCCCTAGGGAACCCTTCAGATTTCGACGGAACCCTACCAGCCCCTCTGGAACCCTACAGAATACTCCAGGACCCGACAGCACTCTACAAGACCCTTAGCAACACAACGGAACCTCACTAAAACCCTATGGGCTCCTACAGAATACTGCAGGTGCCTACGGAACCCTACAGACACCTACGGGCACTTACAGAACACTGCAGGCCCCTACGGAACCCTACAGGTCCATACAGAACCCCACAGGGCCCTACGGAACTTTACCAGCCACTACGGAACTCTACGGGCCCCTACGGAACCCTGCAGAACCCTCCGGAACCTTACAGAATCCCACAGACTCCTACAGACTTCTGTGGGCACTTAAACAACCCTAGAGGACCCTACGGAACACTGCCAGCCCCTATGGAAGGAACCCTACGGGCCCCTACAGAACACTACTGGCTCCTGCGGTACTCCACAGGCCTCTAGGGAACCTACGAAGCTCTACGGAGCCCTATGGATCCTTACGGAACAGTACGGGCCCCTTCAGACCTCTGCGGGCACTTATGGAAACCTACAGGACCCTACGGAACTGTACGAGACTCTACAGGCCCCTAGGGAACACCACAGGCCCCTACGGAACCGTATGAGACTCTACAGGCCCCTAGGGAACACCACAGGCCCCTACGGAACCCTACACAACTCTCTGGAAACTTATGGAACCCTACAAGCTCCTACCAACCCCTGCGAGCACTTACACAACCCTACAGGTCCCTACGGCAATCTACGGGACTCTATGGGCCCCTAGGGAACCCTATAGATTTCGATGGAACCCTATGAGGCCCTCTGGAACCCTACAGAATACTCCAGGACCCGACAGCACTCTACAAGACCCTTAGCAACACAACGGAACCTCACTAAAACCCTATGGGCTCCTATAGAACACTGCAGGTGCCTACGGAACCCTACAGATCCCTACGGAACCCTACAAACACCTGTGGGCACTTACGGAACCCTGCAGGCCCCTACGGAACCCTACAGGTCCATACAGAACCCCACAGGGCCCTACGGAACTTTACCAGCCACTACGGAACTCTACGGGCCCCTACGGAACCCTGCAGAACCCTCCGGAACCTTACAGAATCCCACAGACTCCTACAGACTTCTGCGGGCACTTACACAACCCTACAGGTCCCTACGGAAATCTACGGGACTCTATGGGCCCCTAGGGAACCCTATAGATTTCGATGGAACCCTACGAGCCCCTCTGGAACCCTACAGAATACTCCAGGACCCGACAGCACTCTACAAGACCCTTAGCGACACAACGGAACCTCACTAAAACCCTATGGGCTCCTACAGAACACTGTAGGCGCCTACGGAAACCTACAGACCCCTACAGAATACTACCAGCCACTACAGAAAAATATGGCCCCTACGGAACTCTACGGAAGCTGGCAGAAACACTGTGGGCCCCTAGAGGCCCTTGCGGGCACTTGCAGAACTCTGCAGGAACCCACGGAACTTTATGGAACCCTACCAGCCCCTACGGAAGCCTAAAGACCCTTGCAGGCAGTTACGGAATGGTACAGGGCCCTAGGGAACTTTACCAGCCACTACGGAACTCTACGGGCCCCTACGGAACCCTGCAGAACCCTCCAGAACCTTACAGAATCCCACGGATTCTTACAGACTCCTGCGGGCACTTACTCAACCCTAGAGGACCCTACGGAACACTGCCAGCTCCTATGGAAGGAACCCTACGGGCTCCTACAGAACACTACTGGCTCCTGCGGTACTCCAGAGGCCTCTAGGGAACCTACGAAGCTCTACGGAGCCCTATGGATCCTTACGGCACAGTACGGGCCCCTTCAGACCTCTGTGGGCGCTTATGGAAACCTACAGGACCCTACGGAACTGTACGAGACTCTACAGGCCCCTAGGGAACACCACAGGCCCCTACGGAACCGTACGAGACTCTACAGGCCCTTAGGGAACACCACAGGCCCCTACGGAACCCTACACAACCCTCTGGAAACTTATGGAACCCTACAAGCTCCTACCAACCCCTGCGAGCACTTACACAACCCTATAGGTCCCTACGGCAATCTACGGGACTCTATGGGCCCCTGAGGGAACCCTTCAGATTTCGACGGAACCCTACCAGCCCCTCTGGAACCCTACAGAATACTCCAGGACCCGACAGCACTCTACAAGACCCTTAGCAACACAACGGAACCTCACTAAAACCCTATGGGCTCCTACAGAACACTGTAGGTGCCTACGGAAACCTACAGACTCCTACAGAATACTACCAGCCACTACAGAAAAATATGGCCCCTACGGAACTCTACGGAACCTGGCAGAAACACTGTGGGCCCCTAGAGGCCCTTGCGGGCACTTGCAGAACTCTGCAGGAACCCACGGAACTTTATGGAACCCTACCAGCCCCTACGGAAGCCTAAAGACCCTTGCAGGCAGTTACGGAACGGTACAGGGCCCTAGGGAACTTTACCAGCCACTACGGAACTCTACGGGCCCCTACGGAACCCTGCAGAACCCTCCAGAACCTTACAGAATCCCACGGATTCCTACAGACTCCTGCGGGCACTTACTCAACCCTAGAGGACCCTACGGAACACTACTGGCTCCTACGGTACTCCACAGGCCTCTAGGGAACCTACGAAGCTCTACGGAACCCTATGGATCCTTACGGAACAGTACGGGCCCCTTCAGACCTCTGCGGGCGCTTATGGAAACCTACAGGACCCTACGGAACTGTACGAGACTCTACAGGCCCCTAGGGAACACCACAGGCCCCTACGGAACCCTACACAACCCTCCGGAAACATATGGCACCCTACAAGCTCCTACCAACCCCTGCGGGCACTTACACAACCCTACAGGCCCCTACGGAAATCTATGGGACTCTACGGGCCCCTAGGGAACCCTTCAGATTTCGACAGAACCCTACCAGCCCCTCTGGAACCCTACAGAATACTCCAGGACCCGACAGCACTCTACAAGACCCTTAGCAACACAACGGAACCTCACTAAAACCCTATGGGCTCCTACAGAATACTGCAGGTGCCTACGGAACCCTACAGACACCTACGGGCACTTACAGAACACTGCAGGCCCCTACGGAACCCTACAGGTCCATACAGAACCCCACAGGGCCCGACGGAACTTTACCAGCCACTACGGAACTCTACGGGCCCCTACGGAACCCTGCAGAACCCTCCGGAACCTTACAGAATCCCACAGACTCCTACAGACTTCTGCGGGCACTTACACAACCCTACAGGTCCCTACGGAAATCTACGGGACTCTATGGGCCCCTAGGGAACCCTATAGATTTCGATGGAACCCTACGAGCCCCTCTGGAACCCTACAGAATACTCCAGGACCCGACAGCACTCTACAAGACCCTTAGCGACACAACGGAACCTCACTAAAACCCTATGGGCTCCTACAGAACACTGTAGGCGCCTACGGAAACCTACAGACCCCTACAGAATACTACCAGCCACTACAGAAAAATATGGCCCCTACGGAACTCTACGGAAGCTGGCAGAAACACTGTGGGCCCCTACAGGCCCTTGCGGGCACTTGCAGAACTCTGCAGGAACCCACGGAACTTTATGGAACCCTACCAGCCCCTACGGAAGCCTAAAGACCCTTGCAGGCAGTTACGGAACGGTACAGGGCCCTAGGGAACTTTACCAGCCACTACGGAACTCTACGGGCCCCTACGGAACCCTGCAGAACCCTCCAGAACCTTACAGAATCCCACGGATTCCTACAGACTCCTGCGGGCACTTACTCAACCCTAGAGGACCCTACGGAACACTACTGGCTCCTACGGTACTCCACAGGCCTCTAGGGAACCTACGAAGCTCTACGGAACCCTATGGATCCTTACGGAACAGTACGGGCCCCTTCAGACCTCTGCGGGCGCTTATGGAAACCTACAGGACCCTACCGAAACTGTACGAGACTCTACAGGCCCCTAGGGAACACCACAGGCCCCTACGGAACCCTACACAACCCTCCGGAAACATATGGCACCCTACAAGCTCCTACCAACCCCTGCGGGCACTTACACAACCCTACAGGCCCCTACGGAAATCTATGGGACTCTACGGGCCCCTAGGGAACCCTTCAGATTTCGACGGAACCCTACCAGCCCCTCTGGAACCCTACAGAATACTCCAGGACCCGACAGCACTCTACAAGACCCTTAGCAACACAACGGAACCTCACTAAAACCCTATGGGCTCCTACAGAATACTGCAGGTGCCTACGGAACCCTACAGACACCTACGGGCACTTACAGAACACTGCAGGCCCCTACGGAACCCTACAGGTCCATACAGAACCCCACAGGGCCCTACGGAACTTTACCAGCCACTACGGAACTCTACGGGCCCCTACGGAACCCTGCAGAACCCTCCGGAACCTTACAGAATCCCACAGACTCCTACAGACTTCTGCGGGCACTTAAACAACCCTAGAGGACCCTACGGAACACTGCCAGCCCCTATGGAAGGAACCCTACGGGCCCCTACAGAACACTACTGGCTCCTGCGGTACTCCACAGGCCTCTAGGGAACCTACGAAGCTCTACGGAGCCCTATGGATCCTTACGGAACAGTACGGGCCCCTTCAGACCTCTGCGGGCACTTATGGAAACCTACAGGACCCTACGGAACTGTACGAGACTCTACAGGCCCCTAGGGAACACCACAGGCCCCTACGGAACCGTATGAGACTCTACAGGCCCCTAGGGAACACCACAGGCCCCTACGGAACCCTACACAACTCTCTGGAAACTTATGGAACCCTACAAGCTCCTACCAACCCCTGCGAGCACTTACACAACCCTACAGGTCCCTACGGAAATCTACGGGACTCTATGGGCCCCTAGGGAACCCTATAGATTTCGATGGAACCCTATGAGGCCCTCTGGAACCCTACAGAATACTCCAGGACCCGACAGCACTCTACAAGACCCTTAGCAACACAACGGAACCTCACTAAAACCCTATGGGCTCCTATAGAACACTGCAGGTGCCTACGGAACCCTACAGATCCCTACGGAACCCTACAAACACCTGTGGGCACTTACGGAACCCTGCAGGCCCCTACGGAACCCTACAGGTCCATACAGAACCCCACAGGGCCCTACGGAACTTTACCAGCCACTACGGAACTCTACGGGCCCCTACGGAACCCTGCAGAACCCTCCGGAACCTTACAGAATCCCACAGACTCCTACAGACTTCTGCGGGCACTTACACAACCCTACAGGTCCCTACGGAAATCTACGGGACTCTATGGGCCCCTAGGGAACCCTATAGATTTCGATGGAACCCTACGAGCCCCTCTGGAACCCTACAGAATACTCCAGGACCCGACAGCACTCTACAAGACCCTTAGCGACACAACGGAACCTCACTAAAACCCTATGGGCTCCTACAGAACACTGTAGGCGCCTACGGAAACCTACAGACCCCTACAGAATACTACCAGCCACTACAGAAAAATATGGCCCCTACGGAACTCTACGGAAGCTGGCAGAAACACTGTGCGCCCCTAGAGGCCCTTGCGGGCACTTGCAGAACTCTGCAGGAACCCACGGAACTTTATGGAACCCTACCAGCCCCTACGGAAGCCTAAAGACCCTTGCAGGCAGTTACGGAACGGTACAGGGCCCTAGGGAACTTTACCAGCCACTACGGAACTCTACGGGCCCCTACGGAACCCTGCAGAACCCTCCGGAACCTTACAGAATCCCACAGACTCCTACAGACTTCTGCGGGCACTTAAACAACCCTAGAGGACCCTACGGAACACTGCCAGCCCCTATGGAAGGAACCCTACGGGCCCCTACAGAACACTACTGGCTCCTGCGGTACTCCACAGGCCTCTAGGGAACCTACGAAGCTCTACGGAGCCCTATGGATCCTTACGGAACAGTACGGGCCCCTTCAGACCTCTGCGGGCACTTATGGAAACCTACAGGACCCTACGGAACTGTACGAGACTCTACAGGCCCCTAGGGAACACCACAGGCCCCTACGGAACCGTATGAGACTCTACAGGCCCCTAGGGAACACCACAGGCCCCTACGGAACCCTACACAACTCTCTGGAAACTTATGGAACCCTACAAGCTCCTACCAACCCCTGCGAGCACTTACACAACCCTACAGGTCCCTACGGAAATCTACGGGACTCTATGGTCCCCTAGGGAACCCTATAGATTTCGCTGGAACCCTATGAGGCCCTCTGGAACCCTACAGAATACTCCAGGACCCGACAGCACTCTACAAGACCCTTAGCAACACAACGGAACCTCACTAAAACCCTATGGGCTCCTACAGAACACTGCAGGTGCCTACGGAACCCTACAGATCCCTACGGAACCCTACAGACACCTGTGGGCACTTACGGAACCCTGCAGGCCCCTACGGGACCCTACAGGTCCATACAGAACCCCACAGGGCCCTACGGAACTTTACCAGCCACTACGGAACTCTACGGGCCCCTACGGAACCCTGCAGAACCCTCCAGAACCTTACAGAATCCCACAGACTCCTACAGACTTCTGCGGGCACTTACACAACCCTACAGGTCCCTACGGAAATCTACGGGACTCTATGGGCCCCTAGGGAACCCTATAGATTTCGATGGAACCCTACGAGCCCCTCTGGAACACTACAGAATACTCCAGGACCCGACAGCACTCTACAAGACCCTTAGCGACACAATGGAACCTCACTAAAACCCTATGGGCTCCTACAGAACACTGTAGGCGCCTACGGAAACCTACAGACCCCTACAGAATACTACCAGCCACTACAGAAAAATATGGCCCCTACGGAACTCTACGGAAGCTGGCAGAAACACTGTGCGCCCCTAGAGGCCCTTGCGGGCACTTGCAGAACTCTGCAGGAACCCACGGAACTTTATGGAACCCTACCAGCCCCTACGGAAGCCTAAAGACCCTTGCAGGCAGTTACGGAACGGTACAGGGCCCTAGGGAACTTTACCAGCCACTACGGAACTCTACGGGCCCCTACGGAACCCTGCAGAACCCTCCAGAACCTTACAGAATCCCACGGATTCCTACAGACTCCTGCGGGCACTTACTCAACCCTAGAGGACCCTACGGAACACTACTGGCTCCTACGGTACTCCACAGGCCTCTAGGGAACCTACGAAGCTCTACGGAACCCTATGGATCCTTACGGAACAGTACGGGCCCCTTCAGACCTCTGCGGGCGCTTATGGAAACCTACAGGACCCTACCGAAACTGTACGAGACTCTACAGGCCCCTAGGGAACACCACAGGCCCCTACGGAACCCTACACAACCCTCTGGAAACTTATGGAACCCTACAAGCTCCTACCAACCCCTGCGAGCACTTACACAACCCTACAGGTCCCTACGGCAATCTACGGGACTCTATGGGCCCCTAGGGAACCCTATAGATTTCGATGGAACCCTATGAGGCCCTCTGGAACCCTACAGAATACTCCAGGACCCAACAGCACTCTACAAGACCCTTAGCAACACAACGGAACCTCACTAAAACCCTATGGGCTCCTACAGAACACTGTAGCCGCCTACGGAAACCTACAGACCCCTTACAGAATACTACCAGCCACTACAGAAAAATATGGCCCCTACGGAACTCTACGGAACCTGGCAGAAACACTGTGCGCCCCTAGAGGCCCTTGCGGGCACTTGCAGAACTCTGCAGGAACCCACGGAACTTTATGGAACCCTACCAGCCCCTACGGAAGCCTAAAGACCCTTGCAGGCAGTTACGGAACGGTACAGGGCCCTAGGGAACTTTACCAGCCACTACGGAACTCTACGGGCCCCTACGGAACCCTGCAGAACCCTCCAGAACCTTACAGAATCCCACGGATTCCTACAGACTCCTGCGGGCACTTACTCAACCCTAGAGGACCCTACGGAACACTACTGGCTCCTACGGTACTCCACAGGGCTCTAGGGAACCTACGAAGCTCTACGGAACCCTATGGATCCTTACGGAACAGTACGGGCCCCTTCAGACCTCTGCGGGCACTTATGGAAACCTACAGGACCCTACGGAACTGTACGAGACTCTACAGGCCCCTAGGGAACACCACAGGCCCCTACGGAACCGTATGAGACTCTACAGGCCCCTAGGGAACACCACAGGCCCCTACGGAACCCTACACAACTCTCTGGAAACTTATGGAACCCTACAAGCTCCTACCAACCCCTGCGAGCACTTACACAACCCTACAGGTCCCTACGGAAATCTACGGGACTCTATGGGCCCCTAGGGAACCCTATAGATTTCGATGGAACCCTATGAGGCCCTCTGGAACCCTACAGAATACTCCAGGACCCAACAGCACTCTACAAGACCCTTAGCAACACAACGGAACCTCACTAAAACCCTATGGGCTCCTACAGAACACTGTAGCCGCCTACGGAAACCTACAGACCCCTTACAGAATACTACCAGCCACTACAGAAAAATATGGCCCCTACGGAACTCTACGGAACCTGGCAGAAACACTGTGCGCCCCTAGAGGCCCTTGCGGGCACTTGCAGAACTCTGCAGGAACCCACGGAACTTTATGGAACCCTACCAGCCCCTACGGAAGCCTAAAGACCCTTGCAGGCAGTTACGGAACGGTACAGGGCCCTAGGGAACTTTACCAGCCACTACGGAACTCTACGGGCCCCTACGGAACCCTGCAGAACCCTCCAGAACCTTACAGAATCCCACGGATTCCTACAGACTCCTGCGGGCACTTACTCAACCCTAGAGGACCCTACGGAACACTACTGGCTCCTACGGTACTCCACAGGGCTCTAGGGAACCTACGAAGCTCTACGGAACCCTATGGATCCTTACGGAACAGTACGGGCCCCTTCAGACCTCTGCGGGCACTTATGGAAACCTACAGGACCCTACGGAACTGTACGAGACTCTACAGGCCCCTAGGGAACACCACAGGCCCCTACGGAACCGTATGAGACTCTACAGGCCCCTAGGGAACACCACAGGCCCCTACGGAACCCTACACAACTCTCTGGAAACTTATGGAACCCTACAAGCTCCTACCAACCCCTGCGAGCACTTACACAACCCTACAGGTCCCTACGGAAATCTACGGGACTCTATTTGCCCCTAGGGAACCCTATAGATTTCGATGGAACCCTATGAGGCCCTCTGGAACCCTACAGAATACTCCAGGACCCGACAGCACTCTACAAGACCCTTAGCAACACAACGGAACCTCACTAAAACCCTATGGGCTCCTACAGAACACTGTAGGTGCCTACGGAAACCTACAGACCCCTACAGAATACTACCAGCCACTACAGAAAAATATGGCCCCTACGGAACTCTACGGAACCTGGCAGAAACACTGTGCGCCCCTACAGGCCCTTGCGGGCACTTGCAGAACTCTGCAGGAACCCACGGAACTTTATGGAACCCTACCAGCCCCTACGGAAGCCTAAAGACCCTTGCAGGCAGTTACGGAACGGTACAGGGCCCTAGGGAACTTTACCAGCCACTACGGAACTCTACGGGCCCCTACGGAACCCTGCAGAACCCTCCAGAACCTTACAGAATCCCACGGATTCCTACAGACTCCTGCGGGCACTTACTCAACCCTAGAGGACCCTACGGAACACTGCCAGCTCCTATGGAAGGAACCCTACGGGCCCCTAGAGAACATTACTGGCTCCTGCGGTACTCCACAGGCCTCTAGGGAACCTACAAAGCTCTACGGAGCCCTATGGATCCTTACGGAACAGTACGGGCCCCTTCAGACCTCTGCGGGCGCTTATGGAAACCTACAGGACCCTACGGAACTGTACGAGACTCTACAGGCCCCTAGGGAACACCACAGGCCCCTACGGAACCGTATGAGACTCTACAGGCCCCTAGGGAACACCACAGGCCCCTACGGAACCCTACACAACCCTCTGGAAACTTATGGAACCCTACAAGCTCCTACCAACCCCTGCGAGCACTTACACAACCCTACAGGTCCCTACGGAAATCTACGGGACTCTATGGGCCCCTAGGGAACCCTATAGATTTCGATGGAACCCTATGAGGCCCTCTGGAACCCTACAGAATACTCCAGGACCCGACAGCACTCTACAAGACCCTTAGCAACACAACGGAACCTCACTAAAACCCTATGGGCTCCTACAGAACACTGTAGGTGCCTACGGAAACCTACAGACCCCTACAGAATACTACCAGCCACTACAGAAAAATATGGCCCCTACGGAACTCTACGGAAGCTGGCAGAAACACTGTGGGCCCCTACAGGCCCTTGCGGGCACTTGCAGAACTCTGCAGGAACCCACGGAACTTTATGGAACCCTACCAGCCCCTACGGAAGCCTAAAGACCCTTGCAGGCAGTTACGGAACGGTACAGGGCCCTAGGGAACTTTACCAGCCACTACGGAACTCTACGGGCCCCTACGGAACCCTGCAGAACCCTCCAGAACCTTACAGAATCCCACGGATTCCTACAGACTCCTGCGGGCACTTACTCAAACCTAGAGGACCCTACGGAACACTGCCAGCTCCTATGGAAGGAACCCTACGGGCCCCTACAGAACACTACTGGCTCCTGCGGTACTCCACAGGCCTCTAGGGAACCTACAAAGCTCTACGGAGCCCTATGGATCCTTACGGAACAGTACGGGCCCCTTCAGACCTCTGCGGGCGCTTATGGAAACCTACAGGACCCTACGGAACTGTACGAGACTCTACAGGCCCCTAGGGAACACCACAGGCCCCTACGGAACCGTACGAGACTCTACAGGCCCCTAGGGAACACCACAGGCCACTATGGAACCCTACACAACCCTCTGGAAACTTATGGAACCCTACAAGCTCCTACCAACCCCTGCGAGCACTTACACAACCCTACAGGTCCCTACGGCAATCTACGGGACTCTATGGGCCCCTAGGGAACCCTACAGATTTCGACGGAACCCTACGAGCCCCTCTGGGACCCTACAGAATACTCCAGGACCCAACAGCACTCTACAAGACCCTTAGCAACACAACGGAACCTCACTAAAACCCTATGGGCTCCTACAGAACACTGTAGCCGCCTACGGAAACCTACAGACCCCTACAGAATACTACCAGCCACTACAGAAAAATATGGCCCCTACGGAACTCTACGGAACCTGGCAGAAACACTGTGCGCCCCTACAGGCCCTTGCGGGCACTTGCAGAACTCTGCAGGAACCCACGGAACTTTATGGAACCCTACCAGCCCCTACGGAAGCCTAAAGACCCTTGCAGGCAGTTACGGAACGGTACAGGGCCCTAGGGAACTTTACCAGCCACTACGGAACTCTACGGGCCCCTACGGAACCCTGCAGAACCCTCCAGAACCTTACAGAATCCCACGGATTCCTACAGACTCCTGCGGGCACTTACTCAAACCTAGAGGACCCTACGGAACACTACTGGCTCCTACGGTACTCCACAGGCCTCTAGGGAACCTACAAAGCTCTACGGAGCCCTATGGATCCTTACGGAACAGTACGGGCCCCTTCAGACCTCTGCGGGCGCTTATGGAAACCTACAGGACCCTACGGAACTGTACGAGACTCTACAGGCCCCTAGGGAACACCACAGGCCCCTACGGAACCGTATGAGACTCTACAGGCCCCTAGGGAACACCACAGGCCCCTACGGAACCCTACACAACCCTCTGGAAACTTATGGAACCCTACAAGCTCCTACCAACCCCTGCGAGCACTTACACAACCCTACAGGTCCCTACGGAAATCTACGGGACTCTATGGGCCCCTAGGGAACCCTATAGATTTCGATGGAACCCTATGAGGCCCTCTGGAACCCTACAGAATACTCCAGGACCCGACAGCACTCTACAAGACCCTTAGCAACACAACGGAACCTCACTAAAACCCTATGGGCTCCTACAGAACACTGTAGGTGCCTACGGAAACCTACAGACCCCTACAGAATACTACCAGCCACTACAGAAAAATATGGCCCCTACGGAACTCTACGGAACCTGGCAGAAACACTGTGCGCCCCTACAGGCCCTTGCGGGCACTTGCAGAACTCTGCAGGAACCCACGGAACTTTATGGAACCCTACCAGCCCCTACGGAAGCCTAAAGACCCTTGCAGGCAGTTACGGAACGGTACAGGGCCCTAGGGAACTTTACCAGCCACTACGGAACTCTACGGGCCCCTACGGAACCCTGCAGAACCCTCCAGAACCTTACAGAATCCCACGGATTCCTACAGACTCCTGCGGGCACTTACTCAACCCTAGAGGACCCTACGGAACACTGCCAGCTCCTATGGAAGGAACCCTACGGGCCCCTACAGAACACTACTGGCTCCTGCGGTACTCCACAGGCCTCTAGGGAACCTACAAAGCTCTACGGAACCCTATGGATCCTTACGGAACAGTACGGGCCCCTTCAGACCTCTGCGGGCGCTTATGGAAACCTACAGGACCCTACGGAACTGTACGAGACTCTACAGGCCCCTAGGGAACACCACAGGCCCCTACGGAACCGTACGAGACTCTACAGGCCCCTAGGGAACACCACAGGCCCCTACGGAACCCTACACAACCCTCTGGAAACTTATGGAACCTTACAAGCTCCTACCAACCCCTGCGAGCACTTACACAACCCTACAGGTCCCTACGGCAATCTACGGGACTCTATGGGCCCCTAGGGAACCCTACAGATTTCGACGGAACCCTACGAGCCCCTCTGGGACCCTACAGAATACTCCAGGACCCAACAGCACTCTACAAGACCCTTAGCAACACAACGGAACCTCACTAAAACCCTATGGGCTCCTACAGAACACTGTAGGTGCCTACGGAAACCTACAGACCCCTACAGAATACTACCAGCCACTACAGAAAAATATGGCCCCTACGGAACTCTACGGAACCTGGCAGAAACACTGTGCGCCCCTACAGGCCCTTGCGGGCACTTGCAGAACTCTGCAGGAACCCACGGAACTTTATGGAACCCTACCAGCCCCTACGGAAGCCTAAAGACCCTTGCAGGCAGTTACGGAACGGTACAGGGCCCTAGGGAACTTTACCAGCCACTACGGAACTCTACGGGCCCCTACGGAACCCTGCAGAACCCTCCAGAACCTTACAGAATCCCACGGATTCCTACAGACTCCTGCGGGCACTTAAACAACCCTAGAGGACCCTACGGAACACTACTGGCTCCTACGGTACTCCACAGGCCTCTAGGTAACCTACGAAGCTCTACGGAACCCTATGGATCCTTACGGAACAGTACGGGCCCCTTCAGACCTCTGCGGGCACTTATGGAAACCTACAGGACCCTACGGAAATGTACGAGACTCTACAGGCCCCTAGGGAACACCACAGGCCCCTACGGAACCGTATGAGACTCTGCAGGCCCCTAGGGAACACCACAGGCCACTACGGAACCCTACACAACCCTCTGGAAACTTATGGAACCCTACAAGCTCCTACCAACCCCTGCGAGCACTTACACAACCCTACAGGTCCCTACGGAAATCTACGGGACTCTATGGGCCCCTAGGGAACCCTATAGATTTCGATGGAACCCTATGAGGCCCTCTGGAACCCTACAGAATACTCCAGGACCCGACAGCACTCTACAAGACCCTTAGCAACACAACGGAACCTCACTAAAACCCTATGGGCTCCTACAGAACACTGCAGGTGCCTATGGAACCCTACAGATCCCTACGGAACCCTACAGACACCTGCGGGCACTTACGGAACCCTGCAGGCCCCTACGGAACCCTAGAGGTCCATACAGAACCCCACAGGGCCCTACGGAACTTTACCAGCCACTACGGAACTCTACGGGTCCCTACGGAACCCTGCAGAACCCTCCGGAACCTTACAGAATCCCACAGACTCCTACAGACTTCTGCGGGCACTTACACAACCCTACAGGTCCCTACGGAAATCTACGGGACTCTATGGGCCCCTAGGGAACCCTATAGATTTCGATGGAACCCTACGAGCCCCTCTGGAACCCTACAGAATACTCCAGGACCCGACAGCACTCTACAAGACCCTTAGCGACACAACGGAACATCACTAAAACCCTATGGGCTCCTACAGAACACTGTAGGCGCCTACGGAAACCTACAGACCCCTACAGAATACTACCAGCCACTACAGAAAAATATGGCCCCTACGGAACTCTACGGAAGCTGGCAGAAACACTTTGCGCCCCTACAGGCCCTTGCGGGCACTTGCAGAACTCTGCAGGAACCCACGGAACTTTATGGAACCCTACCAGCCCCTACGGAAGCCTAAAGACCCTTGCAGGCAGTTACGGAACGGTACAGGGCCCTAGGGAACTTTACCAGCCACTACGGAACTCTACGGGCCCCTACGGAACCCTGCAGAACCCTCCAGAACCTTACAGAATCCCACGGATTCCTACAGACTCCTGCGGGCACTTACTCAACCCTAGAGGACCCTACGGAACACTGCCAGCTCCTATGGAAGGAACCCTACGGGCCCCTACAGAACACTACTGGCTCCTGCGGTACTCCACAGGCCTCTAGGGAACCTACAAAGCTCTACGGAGCCCTATGGATCCTTACGGAACAGTACGGGCCCCTTCAGACCTCTGCGGGCGCTTATGGAAACCTACAGGACCCTACGGAACTGTACGAGACTCTACAGGCCCCTAGGGAACACCACAGGCCCCTACGGAACCGTACGAGACTCTACAGGCCCCTAGGGAACACCACAGGCCCCTACGGAACCCTACACAACCCTCTGGAAACTTATGGAACCCTACAAGCTCCTACCAACCCCTGCGAGCACTTACACAACCCTACAGGTCCCTACGGCAATCTACGGGACTCTATGGGCCCCTAGGGAACCCTATAGATTTCGATGGAACCCTATGAGGCCCTCTGGAACCCTACAGAATACTCCAGGACCCGACAGCACTCTACAAGACCCTTAGCAACACAACGGAACCTCACTAAAACCCTATGGGCTCCTACAGAACACTGTAGGTGCCTACGGAAACCTACAGACCCCTACAGAATACTACCAGCCACTACAGAAAAATATGGCCCCTACGGAACTCTACGGAACCTGGCAGAAACACTGTGCGCCCCTAGAGGCCCTTGCGGGCACTTGCAGAACTCTGCAGGAACCCACGGAACTTTATGGAACCCTACCAGCCCCTACGGAAGCCTAAAGACCCTTGCAGGCAGTTACGGAACGGTACAGGGCCCTAGGGAACTTTACCAGCCACTACGGAACTCTACGGGCCCCTACGGAACCCTGCAGAACCCTCCAGAACCTTACAGAATCGCACGGATTCCTACAGACTCCTGCGGGCACTTACTCAACCCTAGAGGACCCTACGGAACACTACTGGCTCCTACGGTACTCCACAGGCCTCTAGGGAACCTACGAAGCTCTACGGAACCCTATGGATCCTTACGGAACAGTACGGGCCCCTTCAGACCTCTGCGGGCACTTATGGAAACCTACAGGACCCTACCGAAACTGTACGAGACTCTACAGGCCCCTAGGGAACACCACAGGCCCCTACGGAACCCTACACAACCCTCCGGAAACATATGGCACCCTACAAGCTCCTACCAACCCCTGCGGGCACTTACACAACCCTACAGGCCCCTACGGAAATCTATGGGACTCTACGGGCCCCTAGGGAACCCTTCAGATTTCGACGGAACCCTACGAGCCCCTCTGGAACCCTACAGAATACTCCAGGACCCGACAGCACTCTACAAGACCCTTAGCAACACAACGGAACCTCACTAAAACCCTATGGGCTCCTACAGAATACTGCAGGTGCCTACGGAACCCTACAGACACCTGCGGGCACTTACAGAACACTGCAGGCCCCTACGGAACCCTACAGGTCCATACAGAACCCCACAGGGCCCTACGGAACTTTACCAGCCACTACGGAACTCTACGGGCCCCTACGGAACCCTGCAGAACCCTCCGGAACCTTACAGAATCCCACAGACTCCTACAGACTTCTGCGGGCACTTAAACAACCCTAGAGGACCCTACGGAACACTGCCAGCCCCTATGGAAGGAACCCTACGGGCCCCTACAGAACACTACTGGCTCCTGCGGTACTCCACAGGCCTCTAGGGAACCTACGAAGCTCTACGGAGCCCTATGGATCCTTACGGAACAGTACGGGCCCCTTCAGACCTCTGCGGGCACTTATGGAAACCTACAGGACCCTACGGAACTGTACGAGACTCTACAGGCCCCTAGGGAACACCACAGGCCCCTACGGAACCGTATGAGACTCTACAGGCCCCTAGGGAACACCACAGGCCCCTACGGAACCCTACACAACCCTCTGGAAACTTATGGAACCCTACAAGCTCCTACCAACCCCTGCGAGCACTTACACAACCCTACAGGTCCCTACGGAAATCTACGGGACTCTATGGGCCCCTAGGGAACCCTTCAGATTTCGATGGAACCCTATGAGGCCCTCTGGAACCCTACAGAATATTCCAGGACCCGACAGCACTCTACAAGACCCTTAGCAACACAACGGAACCTCACTAAAACCCTATGGGCTCCTACAGAATACTGCAGGTGCCTACGGAACCCTACAGACCCCTACGGAAACCTACAGGTCCATACAGAACCCCACAGGGCCCTACGGAACTTTACCAGCCACTACGGAACTCTACGGGCCCCTACGGAACCCTGCAGAACCCTCCGGAACCTTACAGAATCCCACAGACTCCTACAGACTTCTGCGGGCACTTACACAACCCTACAGGTCCCTACGGAAATCTACGGGACTCTATGGGCCCCTAGGGAACCCTATAGATTTCGATGGAACCCTACGAGCCCCTCTGGAACACTACAGAATACTCCAGGACCCGACAGCACTCTACAAGACCCTTAGCAACACAACGGAACCTCACTAAAACCCTATGGGCTCCTACAGAACACTGTAGGCGCCTACGGAAACCTACAGACCCCTACAGAATACTACCAGCCACTACAGAAAAATATGGCCCCTACGGAACTCTACGGAACCTGGCAGAAACACTGTGCGCCCCTAGAGGCCCTTGCGGGCACTTGCAGAACTCTGCAGGAACCCACGGAACTTTATGGAACCCTACCAGCCCCTACGGAAGCCTAAAGACCCTTGCAGGCAGTTACGGAACGGTACAGGGCCCTAGGGAACTTTACCAGCCACTACGGAACTCTACGGGCCCCTACGGAACCCTGCAGAACCCTCCAGAACCTTACAGAATCCCACGGATTCCTACAGACTCCTGCGGGCACTTACTCAACCCTAGAGGACCCTACGGAACACTACTGGCTCCTACGGTACTCCACAGGCCTCTAGGGAACCTACGAAGCTCTACGGAACCCTATGGATCCTTACGGAACAGTACGGGCCCCTTCAGACCTCTGCGGGCACTTATGGAAACCTACAGGACCCTACCGAAACTGTACGAGACTCTACAGGCCCTTAGGGAACACCACAGGCCCCTACGGAACCCTACACAACCCTCCGGAAACATATGGCACCCTACAAGCTCCTACCAACCCCTGCGAGCACTTACACAACCCTACAGGTCCCTACGGAAATCTACGGGACTCTACGGGCCCCTAGGGAACCCTATAGATTTCGATGGAACCCTATGAGGCCCTCTGGAACCCTACAGAATACTCCAGGACCCGACAGCACTCTACAAGACCCTTAGCAACACAACGGAACCTCACTAAAACCCTATGGGCTCCTACAGAACACTGCAGGTGCCTACGGAACCCTACAGACCCCTACGGAACCCTACAAACACCTGCGGGCACTTACGGAACCCTGCAGGCCCCTACGGAACCCTACAGGTCCATACAGAACCCCACAGGGCCCTACGGAACTTTACCAGCCACTACGGAACTCTACGGGCCCCTACGGAACCCTGCAGAACCCTCCGGAACCTTACAGAATCCCACAGACTCCTACAGACTTCTGTGGGCACTTACACAACCCTACAGGTC
>NW_027414578.1:0-20006 GCF_964106895.1 Numenius arquata
GGCGCTGTGGGTCACTGTGGGTCAGTCCGTGGGTCCCACGGGGCGCTGTGGGTGCAGTGGGTCAGTCTGTGGGTCCCATGGATTGATCCGTGGGGCGCTGTGGGTCAGTCTGTGGGTCAGTCTGTGGGTCCCACGGGTCGATCCGTGGGGCGCTGACATGCCTGCCCCCTATCTCTCTCTCCCCCCCCCCCCCCCCCCCCCAGCCCCACCTGCCCCCCAGCGCTATGGGGCGCAGAAACACCTACGTCTGCACCGAGCGCCCGGGCCCCGAGCGCCCCCCGCTGCTGCCCCACGGCAAAGAGAACAGGTCCTGGGAGAGGGGGGGGGGGTTGTTGTGGGGCGGGGGGGGGGTTGTGGTGGTGGGGGGGGGGCGGGGGGTGGGGGGGGGATTGCGTGTCCCCCCCCCTCTCCCCCCTCCCTCCCCCCCCCTCCCTCTCCCTGACCCCCTGCCCCACATCTCCCCACAGCTCCGGCACAGGGCGGGGCCCCCCCTCCTCTCCCCCCCCCCCCCCGCCTGGCGCGGGGCAGCGTCGCCCGAAGCACCTTCCACGGGGGGGGGGGGCGGGGGGGGGCACCTACGGCGGGGGGGGGGAGGAGGAGGAGGAGGAGGAGGAGCCCCCCCCCCCCTCCGAAGCCTCCGGTGCCCCCCCCCCCCCCCCCCATCACCACCACCCCCGCCCCCCCCCCCCCCCCCACCCGGCAACCGCCCCCCCCTCCACCGCCCCCCCCTCCTCCCCCCACCCCGAGGGCTCCCCCCTCCCCCACGGCCGCCCCCGCCCCAGCGCCAACCTCTTCAGCAAGATCACCTCCAAGCTCAGCCGCAGGTGAGCCTTCGGCCTCCGCCGCCTCCTCCTCCTCCTCCGCAGCCTCCTCTTCCTCCCCAGCCTCACCTTCGGCCTCCCCAGCCTCCTCTTCCTCCCCAGCCTCCTCTTCTTCCTCAGCCTCACCTTCAGCCTCCCCAGCCTCCTCTTCCTCCCCAGCCTCCTCTTCTTCCTCAGCCTCACCTTCAGCCTCCCCAGCCTCCTCTTCCTCCCCAGCCTCCTCTTCTTCCTCAGCCTCACCTTCAGCCTCCCCAGCCTCCTCTTCCTCTTCCTCCCCAGCCTCCTCTTCCTCTTCCTCCCCAGCCTCCTCTTCCTCTTCCTCCTCAGCCTCCTCTTCTTCCTCAGCCTCCGCTTCTTCTTCCTCTTCCCCAGCCTCCTCTTCCTCTTCCTCCCCAGCCTCCTCTTCCTCTTTCTCTTCCTCCCCAGCCTCCTCTTCTTCCTCAGCCTCCACTTCTTCCTCTTCCCCAGCCTCCACCTCCTCTTCCTCCTCTTCCTCACCAGCCTCCTCTTCCTCAGCCTCACCTTCGGCCTCCCCAGCCTCCGTATCCTCCTCATCCTCCTCTTCCTCTTCCCAGCCTCCTCTTCCTCTTCCTCACCAGCCTCCGCTTCCTCCTCTTCCCCAGCCTCCTCTTCCTCAGCCTCACCTTCGGCCTCCCCAGCCTCCTCCTCAACCTCCTCCTCCTCGGCCTCACCAGCCTCCCCGGCCTCTTCCTCAGCCTCACCTTCGGCCTCTGCATCCTCATCAGCCTCAGCCTCCTCATCCACCTCACCTTCGGCCTCCCCAGCCTCTGCATCCTCCTCCTCTTCCTCACCAGCCCTCACCTTCAGCCTCCCAGCCTCCTCTTTCTCACCAGCTTCCTCTTCCTCCTCATCCCCCGCCTCCGCCTCCTCTTCCTCCCCAGCCTCACCTTCGGCCTCAGCAGCCCCCACATCCTCACCCTTATCTTCTTCATCCTCCTCCTCAGCCTCACCTTCGGCCTCAGCCACCTCCTCAGCCTCCTCATCCCCACCTTCATCATCCTCTTCCTCCTCTTCCTCCTCTTCCTCCTCTTCCTCCTCTTCCTCCTCTTCCTCCTCTTCCTCCTCTTCCTCCTCTTCCTCCTCTTCCTCCTCTTCCTCCTCTTCCTCCTCTTCCTCCTCTTCCTCCTCTTCCTCTTCCTCCCTGACGCCCCTCTCTCTTCCAGGGTCACTCTTGACCCCTCCAAGCGCCAGAGCTCCAACCGCTGCGTCTCGGGCCCCCCCGCCCCCGCCGCACCCAAGATCCGTAAGTGGCGGACCAGTAACACCAGTACCGCCCCAGTACCCCCCCAGTGCCCGTCCCAGTCACACCAGTACCCCACCAGTGTCCGTCCCAGTGCCACCAGTGTCCGTCCCAGTAAGGCCAGTGCCGCCAGTGTCCGTCCCAGTAACGCCAGTGTCCTCCCAGTAAGGCCGGTGCCCATCCCAGTGTTACCAGTGCCCATCCCAGTAAGGCCGGTGCCCATCCCAGTAACACCAGTGTCTGTCCCAGTGTTGATTCCAGTGTCACCAGTGCCCATCCCAGTAACACCAGTCTGTCCCAGTAACATCAGAGCCCGTCCCAGTAAGGCCAGTGCCACCAGTGTCCTACCAGTGCCCATCCCAGTGTCACCAGTGCCCTCCCAGTAAGGCCAGTGCCACCAGTGTCCGTCCCAGTAACACCAGTGTCTGTCCCAGTGTTGATTCCAGTGTCACCAATGTCCTCCCAGTGTCACCAGTGCCCATCCCAGTAACACCAGTGCCCCTCCCAGTAAGGCCAGTGCCACCAGTGTCCTACCAGTGCCCATCCCAGTGTCACCAGTGTCCGTCCCAGTAACACCAGTGTCTGTCCCAGTGTTGATTCCAGTGTCACCAATGTCCTCCCAGTGTCACCAGTGCCCATCCCAGTCACACCAGTACCCCACTAGTGTCCGTCCCAGTAAGGCCAGTGCCGCCAGTGTCCGTCCCAGTAACACCAGTGTCCTCCCAGTAAGGCCGGTGCCCATTCCAGTGTCACCAGTGCCCATCCCAGTAAGGCCGGTGCCCATCCCAGTAACACCAGTGTCTGTCCCAGTGTTGATTCCAGTGTCACCAGTGCCCATCCCAGTAACACCAGTCTGTTCCAGTAACATCAGAGCCCGTCCCAGTAAGGCCAGTGCCACCAGTGTCCTACCAGTGCCCATCCCAGTGTCACCAGTGCCCTCCCAGTAAGGCCAGTGCCGCCAGTGTCCTACCAGTGCCCATGCCAGTGCCACCAGTGTCCGTCCCAGTAACACCAGTGTCTGTCCCAGTGTTGATTCCAGTGTCACCAATGTCCTCCCAGTGTCACCAGTGCCCATCCCAGTAACACCAGTCTGTCCCAGTGCCAGCAGTGTTCTCCCAGTGCCTGTCCCAGTGTCACCAGTGCCCGTCCCAGTAAGGCCAGTGCCACCAGTGTCCTACCAGTGCCCATGCCAGTGTCACCAGTGCCCGTCCCAGTAAGACCAGTGCCAGCAGTGTTCTCCCAGTGCCCATCCCAGTGTCACCAGTGCCCTCCAGTAAGGCCAGTGCCACCAGTGCCCATCCCAGTAACACCAGTGCCCTCCCAGTGCCCCTTCCGGTGTCACCAGTGCCTGTCCCAGTAACACCAGTACCCCCCCCCTTGCTTCGCTCCTGTCCCTTTTCTTTCTGACTCTCAGCCTTTACTGCCGCCGGGGGGGGGGGGGGGGGGGGGGGGGGCCCAAACTGGGTCCAAACTGGGAGGGTTGGGGGGGCTCGGTGACATCCCCCCCCCCCCGACACGTGTGTGTCCCCCCCCCCAGGGTCACAGACCAACCTGCGAGAATCGGGGGACCTTCGCTCACAAGGTGGGTGCCCCCCCCTGCCCCACGGCTGCCCCACAACTGCCCCACAACCGCCCCCCCCCGCCCCACGGCTGCCCCACAACTGCCCTCCTGTGCCCCACAACTGCCCCACAACCGCCCCACAACCGCCCCCCCTGCCCCACGGCTGCCCCACAACTGCCCTCCTGTGCCCCACAACTGCCCCACAACCGCCCCCCCCGCCCCACGGCTGCCCCACAACTGCCCTCCTCTGCCCCACAACTGCCCCACAACCGCCCCCCCTGCCCCACGGCTGCCCCACAACTGCCCTCCTCTGCCCCACAACTGCCCCACAACCACCCCCCCCGCCCCACGGCTGCCCCACAACTGCCCTCCTCTGCCCCACAACTGCCCCACAACCGCCCCCCTCGCCCCACGGCTGCCCCACAGCTGCCCCACAATTGTCCCCCCGACCCACAACTGCCCCACAACCGCCCCCCCCGCCCCACGGCTGCCCCACAACTGCCCCACAATTGTCCCCCCGACCCACAACTGCTCTACGACTGCCCCCCCGACCCACAACTGCCCCACGGCTGCCCTACCCCCCCCCCCCATAACCCCCTGCTCCCCCCACTCCCCCCCCACAGTTGCCATCTACCTGGGGCCCCACAGCCCCCCTACCTGCCCCACACACCCCATGGCCCCCCTACCTGCCCCATAGCCCCCCTCCCCACCCCATAGCCCCCCCGCCTGCCCCACAGCCCCCCCACCCCCCCCGTAACCCCCTGCCCCCCCCGTGCCCCCCCCCTGCAGTTGCCATCTACCTGGGGCCCCACAGCTCCCCAGCCACCCCATAGCCCCCCTACCTGCCCCATAGCCCCCTTCCCCACCCCATAGCCCCCCTCCCCGCCCCATAGCCCCCCCACACCCCCTGTAACCCCCTGCCCCCCCTGTGCCCCCCCCCCCGCCATCTACCTGGGGCCCCACAGCTCCCCAGCCACCCCATAGCCCCCCTACCTGCCCCATAGCCCCCTTCCCCACCCCATAGCCCCCCTCCCCGCCCCATAGCCCCCCCACACCCCCCGTAACCCCCTGCCCCCCCCGTGCCCCCCCCCGCAGTTGCCATCTACCTGGGGATCAAGAGGAAGCCCAACCCCGGCTGCTCGGATGCCCCCGGCCTGTGAGGCTGCGGCCAGCGGCGGGGGGGCTGGGGGGGCTACGGGGGGGCCGCCCCCCCCAGCTCTCCTGCGCCCCCCCCCTCCGCGGCCCCCCCGAGCTCCTCCGCCACCGGGATGCCCAGGTTTGCCGGTTCCGGCCCCTCGGCGGCCCCCCTGGCCGACCCACCCCCCCCGCGCCTGGACGCCGGACGGGCTCGTTTGGCCGGGCAGCTCCAGCTCTAGGGGTGCCCCCCCCCCCCGGGCCCCCCCCCCCCGGGACCCCCCCCTCCGGGGGCTACAGCGGCACCAGGACCCCCCCCCCCCCCAACCCCGGGGTGGCGTGGGGGGGGGGCTGCATCTGGGGATACACCGGAGCTGGGACCCCCCCCGGGGGGCCTTCAGGGGGGTTTCGGGGACCCCCCCCCCACCCCAAAAACAAGGATGCACCGGAGCTGGGACCCCCCCGGCCCCCCCCCCCCGGGGGCTGCATCGACACTGAGACACCCCCCCCCCCCTCCCCAGGATGCACTAGAGCTGGGGAACCCCCCCCCCCCAACCCCGGGGTCTGTCTCAGGTTTTGGGGACCCCCCCCCGGGATACCGCCCCCCCCCTTGGGGGACACCCGTGGCTGGGGGCGGGGGGGTGACAGTTGGGGACCCGAGATGACACCCCCCCCCCCCATCACCCCCCCCATCACCCCCCCGCCAGGTGCTGGAGGTCCCCTTGGCCACCTGTGAGGCCCCCCCCCCCCGACTGGGGGGACCTTGGGGACATCGGTGCCAGGACCACCCCCCCACACACACACCCCCACATCTTGGGGTCCACCAGCTCCAGGAACCAAGAGGTCACCACCTTGGGGACCTTGGGGACATGGGCTCCAGGACCTTGGGGTCCACCAGCTTCTGGACCCAAGAGGCCACCACCTTGGGGACGTTGGGCTCCAGGATCTTGGGGTCCCCCAGCTTGGGGACCCCAGGGTCTATCACCTTGGGGACCCCAGGGACATGAGCTTCGGGTCCTTGGTGTCACCACCTTGGGGACGTTGCCTCCTGGATTCTGGGGACATTGGCTCCGGGACCTTGGGGTCCCTCAGCCTGGGGACCTTGGGGACATCGGTGCCAAGAACCTTGGGGTCCACCATCTTCTGGACCCAAGAGGCCACCACCTTGGGGACATTGGCTCCGGGACCTTGGGGTCCACCAGCTTGGGGACCCCAGGAAATGCCACCTTAGGGACACCAGGGACATCGGCTCCAGGATCTTGGGGTCCACCAGCTCCAGGACCCAAGAGGTCACCACCTTGGGGACCTTGGGGACCTTGGGGACATGGGCTCCGGGACCTTGGGTTCCACTGTCTTGGGGACCCCAGGAAATGCCACCTTGGGGACACCAGGGACATCGGCTCCAGGATCTTGGGGTCCACCAGCTCCAGGACCCAAGAGGTCACCACCTTGGGGACCTTGGGGACATGGGCTCCGGGACCTTGGGTTCCACTGTCTTGGGGACCCCAGGGTCTGCCACCTTGGGGACCCCAGGGACATGAGCTTCAGGTCCTTGGTGTCACCACCTTGGGGACGTTGCCTCCTGGATTCTGGGGACATCGGCTCTGGGACCTTGGGGTTCACTGTCTTGGGGACCTTGAGGTCCCCCAGCTCCAGGACCCAAGAGGCCACCACCTTGGGGACATCGGCTCCGGGACCTTGGGGTCCCCCAGCTTGGGGACCTTGGGGACATCGGCTCCAAGACCTTTGGGGTTCCCCAGCTGCAGGACCCCAGGAAATGCCACCTTGGGGACACCGGGGACATCAGTTCCAGGATCTTGGGGTCCACCAGCTCCAGGACCCAAGAGGCCACCACCTTGGGGACATTGGCTCCGGGACCTTGGGGTCCCCCACCTTGGGGACCACCAGGAACTGCCACCTTGGGGACCTTGGGGACGTGGGCGCCCCAAGAACCTTGGGGTCCACCAGCTTCTGGAACCACGAGGCCACCACCTTGGGGACATCGGCTCCAGGTCCTTGGGGTCCACCACCTTGGGGACATCGATGCCAGGATGTCCCCCCCCCCCACACCCCCCCCCCCCCAGGACCTTGGGGTTCACAGTCTCGGGGTCCCCCAGCTCCAGGACCCACGAGGCCACCACCTTGGGGACAACCCCCCCCCCCTTGGGGTGTGTGTCCCCCCCCCCTCCAGGACCTTGGGGACATCGTTTCCAGGTGTCCCCCCCCCCACCCCCGGGGGGGATTTTGGGGGGGGGGGGGGGGAGCTCTGTGTCACCCCCCCCCCCCCTGCCCTGGTGTCCCCAAGCTGTGGCTGATCTCGGGGTGTCCCCCCCCCCCTTGTGTGTCCCCCCCCCCCAGTCTGTAAATACGGCCCCGGGGGCTCCGGTGTCACCCCCCCCCTCCCCCCGTGTCCCCCCCCCCAAAAAAAACTCCTCCCCCCGGCACATTTTTAAGTTATTCCTGCCCCAAATCTGTACCTCGACCCCCCCCCTTCCCCCCCCCCAAATAAACAATAGGAAAGAATCGGTGTCGCCCCCCCCCCCCCCCCGCAGTGCTGGGACCCCCCCTAAAAGAGGGGGGGGGGGACACACCACCAGCCCCCCCCCCGGGCCCTTCTGTGGGGGTGGGGGGGGACACGCACAGGGTGGGGGGCAGCGATGGGGGGGGGGGACAGGACATAGATGGGGGGGGTCCCCAGGGTGTGGGGGGGGGGGACACACGGGATGGGGGGGGGTCCCCAAGTTGGGGGGGGGACACACACAGATGGGGGGGGATATAATGGGGGGGCACAGTGGGGGGGGTACAGATGGGGGGGGGACACACAGATGGGGGTCCCTAAGTGGGGGGGGGACACACACTGCAGGGTTACAGGTGGGGGGGGGACACAGATGGGGGGTTCCCCGGGGGGGGGGGGGACACAGATGGGGGGGGACGGGACACGGGGGTGTCCCAAGGGTGGGGGGGGGGACAGATGGGGGGGGGAGTAAAATGGGGGACCACAGATGGGGGGGGGGACACACACACGGGACAGAGACACTGATGGGGGGTTCCCCAGGGTGTGGGGGGGGGGGGGGACAGATGGGGGGGGGGACACGACGACACACAGATGGGGGGGGGGGGTCCCAAGGGTTGGGGGGGGGGGGACGGGACACACTGGGGGGGGTCCCACAGCCCGGACGCCGGAGGTGACAGCGGGAACCAGCAGCGTTTATTGAGGCCGGGTCCTTGGAAGGATTTGGGGGGGGGGGGGGTGTCCCCCAACTTTCCCGGGGGGGGTGTGTGTCGTCCCCCCCCCACTTTCCCGGGCCCCCCCCCCCACACTACTTCTGGGCGGGGATCATGTCGTCGATGGGCTGGTTCTGCTCCAGCTTCTTCTCCATCTCCACCATCAGCTTCACCCCGTCCACCACCATCTGCACCTGCTCCACCTCCGAGAAGCCCAGGCGGTCGGCGTTGGAGATGTCAAAGACGGAGCCCACGGCCGCCGTGTCCACCCCCCCTGGGGACATCGGGGTGTCAGTGACCCACGGCGCCCCACAGAACCCCACGGCGCCCCATAGAACCCATGGTGCTCCATGGTAGTCCACGGAACCCCATGGTGCTCCACAACTATCATGGTGCCCCATGGCCACCACGGCCACCGTGTCCACCCCCCCCCTGGGGACATCGGGGTGTCAGTGACCCACGGCGCCCCACAGAACCCCACGGTGCCCCACAGAACCCCACGGCGCCCCACAGAACCCATGGTGCTCCATGGTAGTCCACGGAACCCCATGGTGCTCCACAACCATCATGGTGACCCATGGCCACCACGGCCGCCTTGTCCACCCCCCTTGGGGACATCGGGGCGTCAGTGACCCACGGCGCCCCACAGAACCCCACGGCGCCCCATAGAACCCCCACAGAACTCCATGGAACCCTACAGTGACCCACAGAACCCCATGGTGCTCCACAACCCCATGGTGCTCCACAACCATCATGGTGCCCCATGGCCACCACGGCCGCCGTGTCCACCCCCCTTGGGGACATCGGGGTGTCAGTGACCCACGGCGCCCCACAGAACCCCACGGCGCCCCACAGAACCCCACAGAACCCATGGGGCCCCATGGTAGTCCATGGAACCCCATGGTGCTCCACAACCATGTGGCCACCACGGCCGCCGTGTCCACCCCCCTTGGGGACATCGGGGTGTCAGTGACCCACGGCGCCCCACAGAACCCCACGGCGCCCCATAGAACCCCACAGAACTCCATGGAACCCTACAGTGCCCCACAGAACCCCATGGTGCTCCACAACCCCATGGTGCTCCACAACCATCATGGTGCCCCATGGCCACCACGGCCGCTGTGTCCACCCCCCTTGGGGACATCGGGGCGTCAGTGACCCACGGCGCCCCACAGAACCCCACGGCGCCCCACAGAACCCCACAGAACCCATGGTGCTCCATGGTAGTCCACGGAACCCCATGGTGCTCCACAACCACGTGGCCACCACGGCCGCCTTGTCCACCCCCCTTGGGGACATCGGGGTGTCAGTGACCCACGGCGCCCCACAGAACCCCACGGCGCCCCACAGAACCCCATGGCAGCCCATGGCCACCATGTCCCCAGGTCCCCCATCCCCATGTCCCCCTTCTCCCCCCCCTGTCCCCCCCGTGTCCCCCTGTGTCCCCCCCATCCCCACGTGCCCCCATGTCCCCCCCGTCCCCCCTGTGTCCCCCCATCCCCATGTCCCCTTGTCCCCCCCCCCCCCCCCCGTGTCCCCCCATCCCCCCCCATCCCCATGTCTCCCCCCTGTCCCCCCCCCATCCCCATGTCCCCCTTCTCCCCCCTGTCCCCCCTGTGTCCCCCCATCCCTATGTCCCCCTCTGCCCCCCCCATCCCCACGTGCCCCCATGTCCCCCCTGTCCCCCTGCCCCCCCCCATCCCCATGTCCCCCTTATCCTCGCTGTCCCCCTGTGTCCCCCCCATCCCCCCCCATCCCCATGTCTCCCCCCTGTCCCCCCCATCCCCATGTCCCCCTTCTCCCCCCCGTCCCCCTGTGTCCCCCCATCCCCATGTCCCCCTCTGCCCCCCCCCCCATCCCCACGTGCCCCCTTGTCCCCCCTCCCTCGTCCCCCCCACCTGTGCCGCGCTTCTGCAGGCGGAGGCGCTTGAGGATCTCCTCGAACTTGGGGTGCTGGCTGAGCTTGGGGAGGCGGACGTGGACCCCCCCCCGCAGCCCCGTGCCCAGGTTGGAGGGGCAGGTCAGGATGTACCCCAAGTGCTCCGTCCACATGAAGGGGTGCCCCGCCTTCTTGAAGATCTCCTCGATCTTGGGGGGGGGGGGACACGACACCACACACGGGTGCGTGGGACGGGGTCCCCCACCTCGCCCCCGGCCACGGTGTCCCCCCCTGAACCCCTACGTCCCCATTGGGACCCCGAATCCTCCCCGTCCCCAAAGCCCCCCCCCCGTGTCTCCCAAAGCGCCCCCTCCCATGTCCTCAAGGCCCTCCGTGTCCCCATTGGGACCCCAAACCCTCCGTGTCCCCAAAGCCCCCCATCTCCCCAAGACCCTCCATGTCCCCCATTTCTCCATGTGTCCCCAAAGCTCCCCAAGACCCTCCATGTCCCCCTGTGTCCCCAAAGCCCCCCATCTCTTCAAGACCCTCCATGTCCCCAAGACACCCCTGTCCCAAGTGTCCTCAAAGCCCCCCAAGACCCCTCATGTCCCCAAGACCCTCCATGTCCCCCTGTGTCCCCAAAGCCCCCCCATGTCCCCATTGGGACCCCAGACCCCTCATGTCCCCAAAGCCCCCCATGTCCTCAAGACCCTCCATGTCCCCCAGACTCCCCCTGTCCCCCCGTGTCCCCAAAGTCCCCCTTGTTCCTCAACACCCTTCACGTCCCCAAGACCCTCAACGCCCCCCCATGTCCCCAAAGCCCCCCATGTTCCCAAGAACCCAAGTGTCCCCAAAGCCCCCCAAGACCCTCCATGTCCCCAAGACCCTTCATGTCCCCCCATAGCCCCATAAGTCCCCAAAGCTCCCCCCATCTCTCCAACACCCTCCATGCCCCCACATCTCCCCCACGTGTCCCCCCTGTCCCAAGTGTCCCCAAAGCCCCCCAGGACCCTCCATGTCCCCAAGACCCTCCATGTCCCCCGTAAGTCCCCAAAGCCCCCCATCTCTCCAACACCCTCCATGTCCTCCCACATCCCCCCATGTCCTCCCCCCCCCCCCGTGTCCCCAACGCCCCCCCCGTGTCCCCCCCCACCTTCTGGAGGCCGACGCAGAAGCGCCTGAAGACCTCCTTCATGTTGCCCCCCTTCTCCATGGAGATGACGCGGAGGTGGTCTTCCTCGTTCACCCACACCAGGAAGGTCTTGTTGTCATTGTGCCTGCCGGGGGGGGGGACACGACACACATGACACAGGGGCACCCCCCTCAGTGGCCGCACGGGGAACCCCCCCCCCCCATCTAGGCTCCCCCACATTCACGCCTCTGCCCCCCAAAAAGAAGGGGGCTAAACATGTGGGTGCTCCCTGTAACCCCCCCCCCAAGGTGGGACTCAGGCATCTGGGTGCCCCCCCACCCCCCCGCAGCTGGGACCCCCGATCTGTGGGTGCCCCTCGCTCCCCTCCCAGGTGGGGGTCCCCAACACTTGGGTGCCCCCCCCCCCCCAAGTGGAGCCCTAATTTCTGGGTGCCCTTTGCACCTCTTCAAAGGGGGGGGGTGTGTCCCCAACACCTGGGTGCTCCCCAACGTCCCCCCAGGGGGGTCCCCGATCTGTGGTTGCCCCTTGCACCCCACCAAAGGGGGGGGGGGGTTCCCCCAACACTTGGGTGCCCCCAGGTGGGACCCCGATCTGTGGGTGCCCCTTGCTTCTTCCCAGGTGGGGGTCCCCAATATGTGGGTGCCCCCCAGGTGGGTCCCTACTCTCCGGCTGCTCCCCTCCAAAGGGGGGATCCCCAAAAAGTGGGTCCCCCAGAAGCCTCCCAGGTGGGATCCTGCTCTCGGGGTGCCCCTTGCACCCCTCTAAGGTGGGATCCCCAATATGTGGGTGCCCCCCCCAGGTGGGTCTCAGGCCTCTGGGTGGTCCTTAGACCCCTCCAAGGCGGGGGGGGGATCCCCAACACTTGGGTGCCCCCCAAGTGGAACCCTACTCTCTGGGTGCCCTTTGCACCTCTCCAAAGGGGGATCCCCAACACTTGGGTGCCCCCCAGCATCTTCCCAGATGGGTCCCTGCTCTCGGGGTGCCCCTTGCACCCCTCTAAGGTGGGATCCCCAATATGTGGGTGCCCCCCTAGGTGGGTCTCAGGCCTCTGGGTGGTCCTTACACCCCTCCAAGGTGGGGGGGGGATCCCCAACACTTGGGTGCCCCCAGCATCCTCCCAGATGGGTCCCTGCTCTCGGGGTGCCCCTTGCACCCCTCTAAGGTGGGATCCCCAATATGTGGGTGCCCCCCTAGGTGGGTCTCAGGCCTCTGGGTGGTCCTTACACCCCTCCAAGGGGGGGGGGGGGGGGGGAATCCCCAACACTTGGGTGCCCCCAGCTCTCTGGTTTCCCCCCAGCACCCCCGCCCCGGTTGGGATCCGACCCCCACCGCCACCCCCGGCTGGTTGACAACCCCCCCCCCAGCCCCCCACCAGATGCCGCGGGCGTCGGGCCAGTCGCGGGCCATGCCCGAGGCCAGGAGCAGGGGGGAGACGGGTTTGTCGAAGAGGAAATGGTCGTCGATGAGCTGCTGCTGCTCCTGCTCCGTCATGGCCTTCAGCGGGTAGTACCGGCCCTTGAACTCCCCCTCCAGGCTGTTCAGGGCTGCGGGAGGGGGGGGAGGGAGGCGTGGTCAGGCCAGGGGACACGCCCACAAACCCATAGGACACGCCCACGCCCACACAGGCCACGCCCACGCCCCCCAAAGGCCTCGCCCACCCGTTGCCTCCCGCTTTCTCACCACCTGCACAGCTACTAAGCCACGCCCACACCTCACAGGACACGCCCACCACCACCAGGACACGCCCACAAACCCATAGGACACGCCCACATCCCCCAGGCCACGCCCACTCCCCCCCAAGGCCTCGCCCACCCGTTACCCCCCGCTTTCTCACCACCTGCACAGCTACTAAGCCACGCCCACACCTCACAGGACACGCCCACCACCACCAGGACACGCCCACAAACCCAAAGGACACGCCCACATCCCCACAGGCCACGCCCACTCCCCCCCAAGGCCTCGCCCACCCGTTGCCCCCCGCTTTCTCACCACCTGCACAGCCACTAAGCCACGCCCACACCTCACAGGACACGCCCACAAACCCAAAGGACACGCCCACATCCCCACAGGCCACGCCCACGCCCCCCAAAGGCCTCGCCCACCCGTTGCCCCCCACTTTCCCACCACCCGCACAGCCACTAAGCCACGCCCACAGCTCACAGGACACGCCCACCACCAGGACACGCCCACAAACCCATAGGACACGCCCACATCCCCACAGGCCACGCCCACACCCATGCAGGCCACTGGCACTGCTCCCTTTGCCACGCCCAGCTGCTAGCCACGCCCACCAGACCCTCAAGCCACGCCCACCCCAGACACGCCACGCCCCCTCCAGGGGAAGACCACGCCCCCTCAACACCAGAAAGAACCACGCCCCTGGTCCACACCCTCTACCCACAGACCACGCCTCCTACCCCCGACCACGCCCCCCACAGTAAGCCACGCCCTCTACCCACAGACCACGCCCCCTCAATCTCAGTCCGTGCCCCCCCCCGGAACAAGCCCCGCCCCTCTCTAAACCTCTAAACCCTGCCCCCTCTCTGGGTCCCGCCCCTCCCCTCCAAAGCCCCGCCCTTCCCTGAACCCCACTCGCCCCCGAGCCCCTCCCGAGGCCCCGCCCCCTCCCGAGGCCCCGCCCGCTCCGAAGTCCCGCCCCTAAGGAAGCCCCACCCCTACAGAAGCCCCGCCCACGCCGAAGCCCCGCTCTAAAACCCCGCCCCTCCCTCAAGTCCACTCGCCCCAAAACCCCTCCCGAGGCCCCGCCCCCTCCGAAGCCCCGCCCTTCCAAAACCCCGCCCCCTCCCGAAACTCCACCCGGCCCCAAGCCCCTCCCGTGGCCCCGCCCCCTCCAAAACCCCGCCCCCTCCGAATCCCCGCCCCTCTAAAACCCCGCCCCCTCCCGAAGCCCTGCCCCCCTCCCGAAACTCCACCCGGCCCCAAGCCCCTCCCGTGGCCCCGCCCCCTCCTAAACCCCGCCCCCTCCCGAAGCCCCGCCTCCACAATAAGCCCCGCCCCCTCCCGAAGCCCCGCCCCCTCACCGTTGACGGACAGCTTCTCGATGGCGCGGCGCTCCCCCCGGCTGCAGTGGGGGGGCAGGGAGTACCCCTTGATGCTCCGCCCCGTGCGCACGCGGCTGCTCAGCACGTACTTGGGGTCCAGGTCCTCCCCCCCCTGGCAGGGCCGTCAGTGGCACCCCGAAACCCCCCCGGCACCCCGAAACCCCCCCGGAACCCCCCCGGCACCCCGAAACCCCCCCGGCACCCCGAAACCCCCCCGGAACCCCCCCGGCACCCCGAAACCCCCCCGGAACCCCGAAACCCCCCCGAAACCCCCCCGGAACCCCGAAACCTCCCCGCAACCCCCCCGGAACCCCCCCGGAACCCTGAAACCCCCCCGGAACCCCAAAACACCCCTGCAACCCCACCCGGCACCCCGGAACCCCCCCCGGCACCCCGAAACGCCCCCGGCACCCCGAAACCCCCCCGGAACCCCGAAACCTCCCCGAAACACCCCCGGCACCCCGAAACCCCCCCGGAACCCCGAAACCTCCCCGAAACACCCCCGCCACCCCGAACCCCCCCCCGGCACCCCGGAACACCCCCGGCACCCCAAAACCCTCCCTCCCCTGGACCCTCCCCCGATCCAGGGGGACCCCGGAACCCCAATTTCCCCGTCACCCACCGCACCGGGGGGGGACCCAGGAATTTGGGGACCCCCCCCCCAACCTTCACCCCAAGGAGCGACCCAAGCACCCTGCCGCTCCCCCCCCCAATCTCACCCTGGGGGGGGGGGGTGTCCAGGAATTCGGGGACCCCCCCCATCTCGCCCCGGGGGGGGGTGTGTGTGTGTGTCCAGGAATTCGGGGACCCCCCCCAACCTTCACCCCAAGGAGCAACCCAAGCACCCTGCTGCCCCCACCCCAAAATCTCACCCCGGGGTGTGTGTGGGGGGGACGGGACCTATGATTCTGGGGGTCCCCCTATCTCGCCCCGGGGGAGGGGGGGGGGGGTCCCGGGGTGGGTTTTGTGGGGGTTTTGGGGGGGGGTTTTGGGGGGGTCGTTACCTTGAGGTTCTGGTGGTTGAGGTCGGTGCGGTGCTTGTCGGTGGGTTTGTACCCCCCGTGTCGGTCCTGGATGACGGGGTCGAAGAGATCCTTGAAAACCTCGTAGGACTCCTCGTCCCCGGCCACGCAGCCCACCGTCATGATGAAGGGGTGTCCTGGGGGGGGGACACACCGGGGGGGGTCAGGGAGGGGGGGCTGGTACCCAGTATGGCACTGGGAATGGCACTGGGAACCCAGTATGGCACTGGGAGGGGACACTGGGAACCCAGTATGGCACTGGGGATGGGAGGGGGGACAGAGCCCACCGTCATGATGAAGGGGTGTCCTGGGGGGGGGACACACCGGGGGGGGGTCAGGGAAGGGGGGCTGGTACCCAGTATGGCACTGGGAATGGCACTGGGAACCCAGTATGGCACTGGGAATGGGGACTGGGGATGGGAGGGGGGACAGAGCCCACCATCATGATGAAGGGGTGTCCTGGGGGGGGGAGTGTGGGGGGGGGACACCGGGGGGGGGGTCAGGGAGGGGGGGCTGGTACCCAGTATGGCACTGGGAATGGCACTGGGAACCCAGTATGGCACTGGGAGTGGGGACTGGGGATGGAAGTGGGGACAGAGCCCACCATGATGATGAAGAGGTGTCCTGGGGGGGGGAGTGTGGGGGGGGACACCGGGGGGGGGGGGTCAGGGAGGGGGGGCTGATACCCAGTATGGCACTGGGAATGGCACTGGGAACCCAGTATGGCACTGGGAGGGGGCATTGGTACCCAGTATGGCACTGGGAATGGGGACTGGGGATGGGGATTGGAGATGGGAGGGGGGACAGAGCCCACCGTCATGATGAAGGGGTGTCCTGGGGGGGGACACACCGGGGGGGGGGGGTCAGGGAGGGGGGGCTGGTACCCAGTATGGCACTGGGATCAGGGACTGGGCTCCCAGTATGGCACTGGGGAGAGGGTTTTGGCACTGGGGATGTGTCACTGTGGGTGACCCCCGTCCCAGTGCCCCCAGTTCCCCCCCAGTGTCTCCCAGTGTTTCCACTACGCCCAGTGCTCCCAGTGCCTCCCAGTACCCCCATTGTCCTCCAGTGCTCCCAGTGCCCCCCGTGCCCCCCAGCACCCACAGTGCTCCCAGTGCCCCCCAACATCCCCCAGTACACCCCAGTGCCCCCCCAGTGCTCCCAGTACCCCCCAGTGCCACCAGTACCTCCAGTGCTCCCAGTACCCCCAGTGCTCCCAGTGCCTCCAGTGCTCCCAGTGCCCCCCAATGTCCCCCAGTACACCCCAGTGCCCCCCCAGTGCTCCCAGTGCCCCCCAGTGCCGCCAGTACCTCCAGTGCTCCCAGTACCTCCAGTGCTCCCAGTACCCCCCAGTGACCCCCAATGCCCCCCAGTGCCCCCAGTTTCCCCCCAGTGCTCCCAGTACCCCCACTGTTCCCACTACCTTTCGTGTTTCCAATGCTACAAGTGCCCCCAGTACCCCCCAGTGCCGCCAGTACCTCCAGTGCTCCCAGTACCTCCAGTGCTCCCAGTACCCCCCAGTGACCCCCAACGCCCCCCAGTGCCCCCAGTTTCCCCCCAGTGCTCCCAGTGCTCCCACTGTTCCCACTATCTTTTGTGTTTCCAATGCTACAAGTGCCTCCAGTGCTCCCAGTACCCCCCAGTGCTCCCAGTACCCCCCAGTGCCGCCAGTACCTCCAGTGCTCCCAGTACCTCCAGTGCTCCCAGTGCCCCCCAACGTCCCCCGGTACACCCCAGTGCTCCCAGTACCCCCACTGTTCCCACTACCTTTTGTGTTTCCAATGCTACAAGTGCCTCCAGTGCTCCCAGTACCCCCCAGTACCCCCCAGTGCTCCCAGTACCTCCAGTGCTCCCAGTACCCCCCAGTGCCGCCAGTACCTCCAGTGCTCCCAGTGCCCCCCAACGTCCCCCAGTACACCCCAGTGCCCCCCCAGTGCTCCCAGTACCCACACTGTTCCCACTACCTTTTGTGTTTCCAATGCTACAAGTGCCTCCAGTGCTCCCAGTACCCCCCAGTGCCGCCAGTACCTCCAGTGCTCCCAGTACCTCCAGTGCTCCCAGTGCCCCCCAACGTCCCCCAGTACACCCCAGTGCCCCCCCAGTGCTCCCACTGTTCCCACTACCTTTTGTGTTTCCAATGCTACAAGTGCCTCCAGTGCTCCCAGTACCTCCAGTGCTCCCAGTACCCCCCAGTGCCGCCAGTACCTCCAGTGCTCCCAGTACCTCCAGTGCTCCCAGTGCCCCCCAACGTCCCCCGGTACACCCCAGTGCTCCCAGTACCCCCACTGTTCCCACTACCTTTTGTGTTTCCAATGCTACAAGTGCCTCCAGTGCTCCCAGTACCCCCCAGTACCCCCCAGTGCTCCCAGTACCTCCAGTGCTCCCAGTACCCCCCAGTGCCGCCAGTACCTCCAGTGCTCCCAGTGCCCCCCAACGTCCCCCGGTACACCCCAGTGCCCCTCCCAGTGCTCCCAGTACCCCCACTGTTCCCACTACCTTTCGTGTTTCCAATGCTACCAGCGCCCCCAGTACCTCCCAGCGCTCCCAGTACCCCCCAGTACCCCCCGGTCCCGGACCCACCGGGGTTGTCCACTCCGGTCTGGATGACGTCGTCGAGGGTGAAGCCGCTGGGGGTCTCCTTGTCGCGCAGGCGCTGGTAGAGCTGGGGGGTGAGGACCTTGGCCATGTGGTTGTTGTGTTTGGAGAGGTCGGGGAACTCCTCCTCCGCCGAGAACTTCAGCTTGTGCTTGTTGTGGGTGCTGCTGAAGGGCATGGCGGGGCTGGGGGGACACGGGGGGGGGGGGACACACACGGTCTGCCGTGGGGCACAGCACGCCGTGGGGCACCGTCACGCGTGGGGCACGCAGCACGGCATGGTCTACCATGGAACACGGGTGGGCATGGTCTGCCATGGGTATGGTCAACCATGGGGCACAGTGTGGGGCATGGTCTGCCATGGGTATGGTCAACCATGGGGCACAGCACGCCGTGGGGCACAGCACGCCGTGGGGCACAGCACGCCGTGGGGCACCGTCACCCATAGGGCACAGCACGGCGTGGTCTACCATGGAACACGGGTGGGCATGGTCTGCCATGGGTATGGTCAACCATGGGGCACAGCGTGGGGCATGGTCTGCCATGGGTACCATCTGCCGTGGGGCATGGTCTGCCATGGGTATGGTCAACCATGGGGCACAGCACGCCGTGGGGCACCATCACCCGTGGGGCACGGTCACCCGTGGGGCACACAGCACGGCGTGGTCTACCATGGAACATGGGTGGGCATGGTCTGCCATGGGTACCATCTGCCATGGGGCATGGCGTGGGGCATGGTCTGCCATGGCTATGGTCAACCATGGGGCACAGCACGCCGTGGGGCACCGTCACCCGTGGGGCACAGTGTGGGGCATGGTCTGCCATGGCTATGGTCACCCATGGGGCACACAGCACGGCATGGTCTACCATGGAACATGGGTGGGCATGGTCTGCCATGGGTATGGTCAACCATGGGGCACAGTGTGGGGCATGGTCTGCCATGGGTACCATCTGCCATGGGGCACGGCGTGGGGCATGGTCTGCCATGGCTATGGTCAACCATGGGGCACAACGTGGGGCATGGTCTGCCATGGCTATGGTCAACCATGGGGCACAGCACGCCATGGGGCACGGTCACCCATGGGGCACAGCACAGCATGGTCTACCATGGAACATGGGTGGGCATGGTCTGCCATGGGGCACGGCGTGGGGCATGGTCTGCCATGGGGCACAGCAAGCCATGGGGCATGGTCTGCCATGGGTACCATCTGCCATGGGGCACAGCAGGGAAATGGGGCAGGGATATGGGGCACGCCATGGGGCAGGGACGTGGGGCACGATGTGGGGCAGGGATATGGGGCAGGGATATGGGGCAGGCCGTGGGGCAGGCCATGGGGCACAGCGTGGGGCAGGCCGTGGGGCAGGGATATGGGGCAGGGACATGGGGCACGCTGTGGGGCAGGGATATGGGGCAGGGCAGGACAGAGGGGACACGTCCCTGCCCGTCCTTGGGGACACGGGGGTGACGGGGCGTGTCCCTGGGCGTGGCCGGAGGGCGGGGGGGAGGGGGCGTGGCCTCGTTTTGGGCGTGGCCGGAGGGCGGGGGGCGTGGCCAGGCTGGGCCGGGCCATGTTTGGCCGCGAAGGGGACGGGGCTATTTATAGCCCGGAGGGACCCCCGGGGGAGGGGGGCGGGGGGGGGGTCGGGGGGAGGGGACACCGGGACCGACCCGAGACCGGGGGGGGGGGGGGTCGGGGGTCCCGGTGGCACCGGGAGGGGGGGTTTCGGGGGTCCCGGTTCCGGTGGTACCGGGGGGGTCCCGGTGTCACCGGCGGGGGGGGGGGGGGTCGGGGGTCCCGGTGGCTCCCGGGGGGGGGGGGGGCGGTACCGGGGGGGTCCCGGTGGCTCCGGGGGGAGGGGGGGGGTGTCCTCGAGTCCGGTGGCTCCCGGGGGGGGGGGCGGTACCGGGGGTCCCGGTGATACCGAGGGGGGGGGGAGCGGGGGTCTCAGTGTCACTTGGGGGGGGGGGGGGATTAGGGGTCCCGGTAACACCGGGGGGGGGGGTCCTCAAGTCCGGTGGCACCGGGGGGGGGGGATCGGGGGTCCCGGTAACACCGGGGGGGTGTGTGTGTGTGTGTGTGTCCTCGGGTCCGGTGGCATCTTGGGGGGGGGGGGGAGGGGGGGCCGGTACCGGGGGGGTCCCGGTGTCACTGGGGGGGGGAGGTCGGGGGTCCCGTGGGGGGGGGGGCGTCCCCCGGGGTTACCTTGAGCGCTGCGGACGGTCGGGGTCGGGGTCGGGCCGGTACCGGGGAGCAGGCGGCGGGGAGCGGGACCGGCACCCCCTTTTATCACC
>NW_027414579.1:0-21079 GCF_964106895.1 Numenius arquata
GTAGAGTTCCGTAGGGGCCATAGGTTTCCGGTAGTGGCTGGTAGTATTCCGTAGGGGTCTGTAGGGTTCCGTAGGCGCCTGCAGTGTTCTGTAGGAGCCCATAGGGGTTTTTAGTGAGGTTCGGTTGTGTTGCTAAGGGTCTTGTAGAGTGCTGTCGGGTCCTGGAGTATTCTGTAGGGTTCCAGAGGGGCTTGTAGGGTTCCGTCAAAATCTGTAGGCTTCCCTAGGGGCCCGTAGAGTCCCGCTGATTTCCGTAGGGGCCTGTAGGGTTGTGTAAGTGCCCGCAGGGGTTGGTAGGAGCTTGTAGGGTGCCATAAGTTTCCAGAGGGTTGTGTAGGGTTCCGTAGGGGCCTGTGGTGTTCCCTAGGGGCCTGTAGAGTCTCGTACAGTTCCGTAGGGTCCTGTAGGTTTCCATAAGCGCCCGCAGAGGTCTGAAGGGGCCCGTACTGTTCCGTAAGGATCCATAGGGCTCCGTAGAGCTTCGTAGGTTCCCTAGGGGCCTGTAGAGTACCGCAGGAGCTAGTAGTGTTCTGTAGGGGCTCGTAGGATTCCTTCCATAGGGGCTGGTAGTGTTCCGTAAGGGCCTGTAGGGTTGTGTAAGTGCCCGCAGGAGTCTGTAGGAGTCTGTGGGATTGTGTAAGGTTCTGGAGGGTTCTGCAGGGTTCCGTAGGGGCCCGTAGAGTTCCGTAGTGGCTGGTAAAGTTCCGTAGGGCCCCTGTACCATTCCGTAACTGCCTGCAAGGGTCTTTAGGCTTCCGTAGGGGCTGGTAGGGTTCCATAAAGTTCCGTGGGTTCCTGCAGAGTTCTGCAAGTGCCCGCAAGGGCCTGTAGGGGCCCACAGTGTTTCTGTCAGGTTCCGTAGAGTTCCGTAGGGGCCATAGGTTTCCGTAGTGGCTGGTAGTATTCCGTAGGGGTCTGTAGGGTTCCGTAGGCGCCTGCAGTGTTCTGTAGGAGCCCATAGGGTTTTAGTGAGGTTTCGGTTGTGTTGCTAAGGGTCTTGTAGAGTGCTGTCGGGTCCTGGAGTATTCTGTAGGGTTCCAGAGGGGCTTGTAGGGTTCCGTCAAAATCTGTAGTCTTCCCTAGGGGCCCGTAGAGTCCCGCTGATTTCCGTAGGGGCCTGTAGGGTTGTGTAAGTGCCCGCAGGGGTTGGTAGGAGCTTGTAGGGTGCCATATGTTTCCGGAGGGTTGTGTAGGGTTCTGTAGGGGCCTGTGGTGTTCCCTAGGGGCCTGTAGAGTCTCGTACAGTTCCGTAGGGTCCTGTAGGTTTCCATAAGCGCCCGCAGAGGTCTGAAGGGGCCCATACTGTTCCGTAAGGATCCATAGGGCTCCGTAGAGCTTCGTAGGTTCCCTAGAGGCCTGTAGAGTACCGCAGGAGCCAGTAGTGTTCTGTAGGGCCCCGTAGGGTTCCTTCCATAGGGGCTGGCAGTGTTCCGTAGGGGCCTCTAGGGTTGAGTAAGTACCCGCAGGAGTCTGTAGGAATCCGTGGGATTGTGTAAGGTTTCTGGAGGGTTCTGCAGGGTTCCGTAGGGGCCCGTAGAGTTCCGTAGTGGCTGGTAAAGTTCTGTAGGGCCTGTACCGTTCCGTAACTGCCTGCAAGGGGTCTTTAGGCTTCCGTAGGGGCTGGTAGGGTTCCATAAAGTTCCGTGGGTTCCTGCAGAGTTCTGCAAGTGCCCGCAAGGGACTGTTGGGGCCCATAGTGTTTCTGTCAGGTTCCGTAGAGTTCCGTAGGGGCCATAGGTTTCCCGTAGTGGCTGGTAGTATTCCGTAGGGGTCTGTAGGGTTCCGTAGGCGCCTGCAGTGTTCTGTAGGAGCCCATAGGGTTTTAGTGAGGTTCGGTTGTGTTGCTAAGGGTCTTGTAGAGTGCTGTCGGGTCCTGGAGTATTCTGTAGGGTTCCAGAGGGGCTTGTAGGGTTCCGTCAAAATCTGTAGTCTTCCCTAGGGGCCCGTAGAGTCCCGCAGATTTCCGTAGGGGCCTGTAGGGTTGTGTAAGTGCCCGCAGGGGTTGGTAGGAGCTTGTAGGGTGCCATATGTTTCCGGAGGGTTGTGTAGGGTTCCGTAGAGGCCTGTGGTGTTCCCTAGGGGCCTGTAGAGTCTCGTACAGTTCCGTAGGGTCCTGTAGGTTTCCATAAGCGCCCGCAGAGGTCTGAAGGGGCCCGTACTGTTCCGTAAGGATCCATAGGGCTCTGTAGAGCTTCGTAGGTTCCCTAGAGGCCTGTAGAGTACGGCACGAGCTAGTAGTGTTCTGTAGGGCCCCGTAGGGTTCCTTCCATAGGGGCTGGCAGTGTTCCGTAGGGGGCCTCTAGGGTTGAGTAAGTGCCCGCAGGAGTCTGTAGGAATCCGTGGGATTGTGTAAGGTTCTGGAGGGTTCTGCAGGGTTCCGTAGGGGCCCGTAGAGTTCCGTAGTGGCTGGTAAAGTTCCGTAGGGCCCTGTACCGTTCCGTAACTGCCTGCAAGGGTCTTTAGGCTTCCGTAGGGGCTGGTAGGGTTCCATAAAGTTCCGTGGGTTCCTGAAGAGTTCTGCAAGTGCCCGCAAGGGCCCTGTAGGGGCCCACAGTGTTTCTGTCAGGTTCCGTAGAGTTCCGTAGGGGCCATAGGTTTCCGTAGTGGCTGGTAGTATTCCGTAGGGGTCTGTAGGGTTCCGTAGGCGCCTGCAGTGTTCTGTAGGAGCCCATAGGGTTTTAGTGAGGTTCGGTTGTGTTGCTAAGGGGTCTTGTAGAGTGCTGTCGGGTCCTGGAGTATTCTGTAGGGTTCCAGAGGGGCTTGTAGGGTTCCGTCAAAATCTGTAGGCTTCCCTAGGGGCCCGTAGAGTCCCGCAGATTTCCGTAGGGGCCTGTAGGGTTGTGTAAGTGCCCGCATGGGTTGGTAGGAGCTTGTAGGGTGCCATAAGTTTCCAGAGGGTTGTGTAGGGTTCCGTAGGGGCCTGTGGTGTTCCCTAGGGGCCTGTAGAGTCTCGTACAGTTCCGTAGGGTCCTGTAGGTTTCCATAAGCGCCCGCAGAGGTCTGAAGGGGCCCCGTACTGTTCCGTAAGGATCCATAGGGCTCCGTAGAGCTTCGTAGGTTCCCTAGGGGCCTGTAGAGTACCGCAGGAGCTAGTAGTGTTCTGTAGGGGCCCGTAGGATTCCTTCCATAGGGGCTGGTAGTGTTCCGTAAGGGCTGTAGGGTTGTGTAAGTGCCCGCAGGAGTCTGTAGGAGTCTGTGGGATTGTGTAAGGTTCTGGAGGGTTCTGCAGGGTTCCGTAGGGGCCCGTAGAGTTCCGTAGTGGCTGGTAAAGTTCCGTAGGGCCCTGTACCATTCCGTAAATGCCTGCAAGGGTCTTTAGGCTTCGTAGGGGCTGGTAGGGTTCCATAAAGTTCCGTGGGTTCCTGCAGAGTTCTGCAAGTGCCCCGCAAGGGCCTGTAGGGGCCCACAGTGTTTCTGTCAGGTTCCGTAGAGTTCCGTAGGGGCCATAGGTTTCCGTAGTGGCTGGTAGTGTTCCGTAGGGGTCTGTAGGGTTCCGTAGGCGCCTGCAGTGTTCTGTAGGAGCCCATAGGGTTTTAGTGAGGTTCGGTTGTGTTGCTAAGGGTCTTGTAGAGTGCTGTCGGGTCCTGGAGTATTCTGTAGGGTTCCAGAGGGGCTTGTAGGGTTCCGTCAAAATCTGTAGTCTTCCCTAGGGGCCCGTAGAGTCCCGCAGATTTCCGTAGGGGCCTGTAGGGTTGTGTAAGTGCCCGCAGGGGTTGGTAGGAGCTTGTAGGGTGCCATAAGTTTCCGGAGGGTTGTGTAGGGTTCTGTAGGGGCCTGTGGTGTTCCCTAGGGGCCTGTAGAGTCCTCGTACAGTTCCGTAGGGTCCTGTAGGTTTCCATAAGCGCCCGCAGAGGTCTGAAGGGGCCCATACTGTTCCGTAAGGATCCATAGGGGCTCCGTAGAGCTTCGTAGGTTCCCTAGAGGCCTGTAGAGTACCGCAGGAGCTAGTAGTGTTCTGTAGGGCCCCGTAGGGTTCCTTCCATAGGGGCTGGTAGTGTTCCGTAAGGGCCTGTAGGGTTGTGTAAGTGCCCGCAGGAGTCTGTAGGAGTCTGTGGGATTGTGTAAGGTTCTGGAGGGTTCTGCAGGGTTCCGTAGGGGCCCGTAGAGTTCCGTAGTGGCTGGTAAAGTTCCGTAGGGCCCTGTACCATTCCGTAACTGCCTGCAAGGTCTTTAGGCTTCCGTAGGTGCTGGTAGGGTTCCATAAAGTTCCGTGGGTTCCTGCAGAGTTCTGCAAGTGCCCGCAAGGGCCTGTAGGGGCCCACAGTGTTTCTGTCAGGTTCCGTAGAGTTCCGTAGGGGCCATAGGTTTCCGTAGTGGCTGGTAGTATTCCGTAGGGGTCTGTAGGGTTCCGTAGGCGCCTGCAGTGTCTGTAGGAGCCCATAGGGTTTTAGTGAGGTTCGGTTGTGTTGCTAAGGGTCTTGTAGAGTGCTGTCGGGGTCCTGGGAGTATTCTGTAGGGTTCCAGAGGGGCTTGTAGGGTTCCGTCAAAATCTGTAGGCTTCCCTAGGGGCCCGTAGAGTCCCGCTGATTTCCGTAGGGGCCTGTAGGGTTGTGTAAGTGCCCGCAGGGGTTGGTAGGAGCTTGTAGGGTGCCATAAGTTTCCAGAGGGTTGTGTAGGGTTCCGTAGGGGCCTGTGGTGTTCCCTAGGGGCCTGTAGAGTCTCGTACAGTCCGTAGGGTCCTGTAGGTTTCCATAAGCGCCCGCCAGAGGTCTGAAGGGGGCCCGTACTGTTCCGTAAGGATCCATAGGGCTCCGTAGAGCTTCGTAGGTTCCCTAGGGGCCTGTAGAGTACCGCAGGAGCTAGTAGTGTTCTGTAGGGGGCTCGTAGGATTCCCTTCCATAGGGGCTGGTAGTGTTCCGTAAGGGCCTGTAGGGTTGTGTAAGTGCCCGCAGGAGTCTGTAGGAGTCTGTGGGATTGTGTAAGGTTCTGGAGGGTTCTGCAGGGTTCCGTAGGGGCCCGTAGAGTTCCGTAGTGGCTGGTAAAGTTCCGTAGGGCCCTGTACCATTCCGTAACTGCCTGCAAGGGTCTTTAGGCTTCCGTAGGGGCTGGTAGGGTTCCATAAAGTTCCGTGGGTTCCTGCAGAGTTCTGCAAGTGCCCGCAAGGGCCTGTAGGGGCCCACAGTGTTTTCTGTCAGGTTCCGTAGAGTTCCGTAGGGGCCATAGGTTTCCGTAGTGGCTGGTAGTATTCCGTAGGGGTCTGTAGGGTTCCGTAGGCGCCTGCAGTGTTCTGTAGGAGCCCATAGGGTTTTAGTGAGGTTCGGTTGTGTTGCTAAGGGTCTTGTAGAGTGCTGTCGGGTCCTGGAGTATTCTGTAGGGTTCCAGAGGGGCTTGTAGGGTTCCGTCAAAATCTGTAGGCTTCCCTAGGGGCCCGTAGAGTCCCGCTGATTTCCGTAGGGGCCTGTAGGGTTGTGTAAGTGCCCGCAGGGGTTGGTAGGAGCTTGTAGGGTGCCATAAGTTTCCAGAGGGTTGTGTAGGGTTCCGTAGGGGCCTGTGGTGTTCCCTAGGGGCCTGTAGAGTCTCGTACAGTTCCGTAGGGTCCTGTAGGTTTCCATAAGCGCCCGCAGAGGTCTGAAGGGGCCCGTACTGTTCCGTAAGGATCCATAGGGCTCCGTAGAGCTTCGTAGGTTCCCTAGGGGCCTGTAGAGTACCGCAGGAGCTAGTAGTGTTCTGTAGGGGCTCGTAGGATTCCTTCCATAGGGGCTGGTAGTGTTCCGTAAGGGCCTGTAGGGTTGTGTAAGTGCCCGCAGGAGTCTGTAGGAGTCTGTGGGATTGTGTAAGGTTCTGGAGGGTTCTGCAGGGTTCCGTAGGGGCCCGTAGAGTTCCGTAGTGGCTGGTAAAGTTCCGTAGGGCCCTGTACCATTCCGTAACTGCCTGCAAGGGTCTTTAGGCTTCCGTGGGGGCTGGTAGGGTTCCATAAAGTTCCGTGGGTTCCTGCAGAGTTCTGCAAGTGCCCGCAAGGGCCTGTAGGGGCCCGCAGTGTTTCTGTCAGGTTCCGTAGAGTTCCGTAGGGGCCATAGGTTTCCGTAGTGGCTGGTAGTATTCCGTAGGGGTCTGTAGGGTTCCGTAGGCGCCTGCAGTGTTCTGTAGGAGCCCATAGGGTTTTAGTGAGGTTCGGTTGTGTTGCTAAGGGTCTTGTAGAGTGCTGTCGGGTCCTGGAGTATTCTGTAGGGTTCCAGAGGGGCTTGTAGGGTTCCGTCAAAATCTGTAGTCTTCCCTAGGGGCCCGTAGAGTCCCGCAGATTTCCGTAGGGGCCTGTAGGGTTGTGTAAGTGCCCGCAGGGGTTGGTAGGAGCTTGTAGGGTGCCATATGTTTCCGGAGGGTTGTGTAGGGTTCCGTAGGGGCCTGTGGTGTTCCCTAGGGGCCTGTAGAGTCTCGTACAGTTCCGTAGGGTCCTGTAGGTTTCCATAAGCGCCCGCAGAGGTCTGAAGGGGCCCGTACTGTTCCGTAAGGATCCATAGGGCTCCGTAGAGCTTCGTAGATTCCCTAGGGGCCTGTAGAGTACCGCAGGAGCTAGTAGTGTTCTGTAGGGGCCCGTAGGATTCCTTCCATAGGGGCTGGCAGTGTTCCATAAGGGCCTGTAGGGTTGTGTAAGTGCCCGCAGGAGTCTGTAGGAGTCTGTGGGATTGTGTAAGGTTCTGGAGGGTTCTGCAGGGTTCCGTAGGGGCCCGTAGAGTTCCGTAGGGGCCCGTAGAGTTCCGTAGGGCCCTGTACCGTTCCATAACTGCCTGCAAGGGTCTTTAGGCTTCTGTAGGGGCTGGTAGGGTTCCATAAAGTTCCGTGGGTTCCTGCAGAGTTCTGCAAGTGCCCGCAAGGGCCTGTAGGGGCGCACAGTGTTTCTGTCAGGTTCCGTAGAGTTCCGTAGGGGCCATAGGTTTCCGTAGTGGCTGGTAGTATTCCGTAGGGGTCTGTAGGGTTCCGTAGGCGCCTGCAGTGTTCTGTAGGAGCCCATAGGGTTTTAGTGAGGTTCCGTTGTGTTGCTAAGGGTCTTGTAGAGTGCTGTTGGGTCCTGGAGTATTCTGTAGGGTTCCAGAGGGGCTTGTAGGGTTCCGTCAAAATCTGTAGTCTTCCCTAGGGGCCCGTAGAGTCCCGCAGATTTCCGTAGGGGCCTGTAGGGTTGTGTAAGTGCCCGCAGGGGTTGGTAGGAGCTTGTAGGGTGCCATATGTTTCCGGAGGGTTGTGTAGGGTTCCGTAGGGGCCTGTGGTGTTCCCTAGGGGCCTGTAGAGTCTCGTACAGTTCCGTAGGGTCCTGTAGGTTTCCATAAGCGCCCGCAGAGGTCTGAAGGGGCCCGTACTGTTCCGTAAGGATCCATAGGGCTCCGTAGAGCTTCGTAGATTCCCTAGGGGCCTGTAGAGTACCGCAGGAGCTAGTAGTGTTCTGTAGGGGCCCGTAGGATTCCTTCCATAGGGGCTGGCAGTGTTCCATAAGGGCCTGTAGGGTTGTGTAAGTGCCCGCAGGAGTCTGTAGGAGTCTGTGGGATTGTGTAAGGTTCTGGAGGGTTCTGCAGGGTTCCGTAGGGGCCCGTAGAGTTCCGTAGGGGCCCGTAGAGTTCCGTAGGGCCCTGTACCGTTCCATAACTGCCTGCAAGGGTCTTTAGGCTTCTGTAGGGGCTGGTAGGGTTCCATAAAGTTCCGTGGGTTCCTGCAGAGTTCTGCAAGTGCCCGCAAGGGCCTGTAGGGGCGCACAGTGTTTCTGTCAGGTTCCGTAGAGTTCCGTAGGGGCCATAGGTTTCCGTAGTGGCTGGTAGTATTCCGTAGGGGTCTGTAGGGTTCCGTAGGCGCCTGCAGTGTTCTGTAGGAGCCCATAGGGTTTTAGTGAGGTTCCGTTGTGTTGCTAAGGGTCTTGTAGAGTGCTGTTGGGTCCTGGAGTATTCTGTAGGGTTCCAGAGGGGCTTGTAGGGTTCCGTCAAAATCTGTAGTCTTCCCTAGGGGCCCGTAGAGTCCCGCAGATTTCCGTAGGGGCCTGTAGGGTTGTGTAAGTGCCCGCAGGGGTTGGTAGGAGCTTGTAGGGTGCCATATGTTTCCGGAGGGTTGTGTAGGGTTCCGTAGGGGCCTGTGGTGTTCCCTAGGGGCCTGTAGAGTCTCGTACAGTTCCGTAGGGTCCTGTAGGTTTCCATAAGCGCCCGCAGAGGTCTGAAGGGGCCCGTACTGTTCCGTAAGGATCCATAGGGCTCCGTAGAGCTTCGTAGATTCCCTAGGGGCCTGTAGAGTACCGCAGGAGCTAGTAGTGTTCTGTAGGGGCCCGTAGGATTCCTTCCATAGGGGCTGGCAGTGTTCCATAAGGGCCTGTAGGGTTGTGTAAGTGCCCGCAGGAGTCTGTAGGAATCCGTGGGATTGTGTAAGGTTCTGGAGGGTTCTGCAGGGTTCCGTAGGGGCCCGTAGAGTTCCGTAGTGGCTGGTAAAGTTCTGTAGGGCCCTGTACCGTTCCATAACTGCCTGCAAGGGTCTTTAGGCTTCCGTAGGTGCTGGTAGGGTTCCATAAAGTTCCGTGGGTTCCTGCAGAGTTCTGCAAGTGCCCGCAAGGGCCTGTAGGGGCCCACAGTGTTTCTGTCAGGTTCCGTAGAGTTCCGTAGGGGCCATAGGTTTCCGTAGTGGCTGGTAGTATCCCGTAGGGGTCTGTAGGGTTCCGTAGGCGCCTGCAGTGTTCTGTAGGAGCCCATAGGGTTTTAGTGAGGTTCGGTTGTGTTGCTAAGGGTCTTGTAGAGTGCTGTCGGGTCCTGGAGTATTCTGTAGGGTTCCAGAGGGGCTTGTAGGGTTCCGTCAAAATCTGTAGTCTTCCCTAGGGGCCCGTAGAGTCCCGCAGATTTCCGTAGGGGCCTGTAGGGTTGTGTAAGTGCCCGCAGGGGTTGGTAGGAGCTTGTAGGGTGCCATATGTTTCCGGAGGGTTGTGTCGGGTTCCGTAGGGGCCTGTGGTGTTCCCTAGGGGCCTGTAGAGTCTCGTACAGTTCCGTAGGGTCCTGTAGGTTTCCATAAGCGCCCGCAGAGGTCTGAAGGGGCCCGTACTGTTCCGTAAGGATCCATAGGGCTCCGTAGAGCTTCGTAGATTCCCTAGGGGCCTGTAGAGTACCGCAGGAGCTAGTAGTGTTCTGTAGGGGCCCGTAGGATTCCTTCCATAGGGGCTGGCAGTGTTCCATAAGGGCCTGTAGGGTTGTGTAAGTGCCCGCAGGAGTCTGTAGGAGTCTGTGGGATTGTGTAAGGTTCTGGAGGGTTCTGCAGGGTTCCGTAGGGGCCCGTAGAGTTCCGTAGGGGCCCGTAGAGTTCCGTAGGGCCCTGTACCGTTCCATAACTGCCTGCAAGGGTCTTTAGGCTTCTGTAGGGGCTGGTAGGGTTCCATAAAGTTCCGTGGGTTCCTGCAGAGTTCTGCAAGTGCCCGCAAGGGCCTGTAGGGGCGCACAGTGTTTCTGTCAGGTTCCGTAGAGTTCCGTAGGGGCCATAGGTTTCCGTAGTGGCTGGTAGTATTCCGTAGGGGTCTGTAGGGTTCCGTAGGCGCCTGCAGTGTTCTGTAGGAGCCCATAGGGTTTTAGTGAGGTTCGGTTGTGTTGCTAAGGGTCTTGTAGAGTGCTGTCGGGTCCTGGAGTATTCTGTAGGGTTCCAGAGGGGCTTGTAGGGTTCCGTCAAAATCTGTAGTCTTCCCTAGGGGCCCGTAGAGTCCCGCAGATTTCCGTAGGGGCCTGTAGGGTTGTGTAAGTGCCCGCAGGGGTTGGTAGGAGCTTGTAGGGTGCCATATGTTTCCGGAGGGTTGTGTAGGGTTCCGTAGGGGCCTGTGGTGTTCCCTAGGGGCCTGTAGAGTCTCGTACAGTTCCGTAGGGTCCTGTAGGTTTCCATAAGCGCCCACAGAGGTCTGAAGGGGCCCGTACTGTTCCGTAAGGATCCATAGGGCTCCGTAGAGCTTCGTAGATTCCCTAGGGGCCTGTAGAGTACCGCAGGAGCTAGTAGTGTTCTGTAGGGGCCCGTAGGATTCCTTCCATAGGGGCTGGCAGTGTTCCATAAGGGCCTGTAGGGTTGTGTAAGTGCCCGCAGGAGTCTGTAGGAGTCTGTGGGATTGTGTAAGGTTCTGGAGGGTTCTGCAGGGTTCCGTAGGGGCCCGTAGAGTTCCGTAGGGGCCCGTAGAGTTCCGTAGGGCCCTGTACCGTTCCATAACTGCCTGCAAGGGTCTTTAGGCTTCTGTAGGGGCTGGTAGGGTTCCATAAAGTTCCGTGGGTTCCTGCAGAGTTCTGCAAGTGCCCGCAAGGGCCTGTAGGGGCGCACAGTGTTTCTGTCAGGTTCCGTAGAGTTCCGTAGGGGCCATAGGTTTCCGTAGTGGCTGGTAGTATTCCGTAGGGGTCTGTAGGGTTCCGTAGGCGCCTGCAGTGTTCTGTAGGAGCCCATAGGGTTTTAGTGAGGTTCCGTTGTGTTGCTAAGGGTCTTGTAGAGTGCTGTTGGGTCCTGGAGTATTCTGTAGGGTTCCAGAGGGGCTTGTAGGGTTCCGTCAAAATCTGTAGTCTTCCCTAGGGGCCCGTAGAGTCCCGCAGATTTCCGTAGGGGCCTGTAGGGTTGTGTAAGTGCCCGCAGGGGTTGGTAGGAGCTTGTAGGGTGCCATATGTTTCCGGAGGGTTGTGTAGGGTTCCGTAGGGGCCTGTGGTGTTCCCTATGGGCCTGTAGAGTCTCGTACAGTTCCGTAGGGTCCTGTAGGTTTCCATAAGCGCCCGCAGAGGTCTGAAGGGGCCCGTACTGTTCCGTAAGGATCCATAGGGCTCCGTAGAGCTTCGTAGATTCCCTAGGGGCCTGTAGAGTACCGCAGGAGCTAGTAGTGTTCTGTAGGGGCCCGTAGGATTCCTTCCATAGGGGCTGGCAGTGTTCCATAAGGGCCTGTAGGGTTGTGTAAGTGCCCGCAGGAGTCTGTAGGAGTCTGTGGGATTGTGTAAGGTTCTGGAGGGTTCTGCAGGGTTCCGTAGGGGCCCGTAGAGTTCCGTAGTGGCTGGTAAATTTCTGTAGGGCCCTGTACCGTTCCATAACTGCCTGCAAGGGTCTTTAGGCTTCCGTAGGTGCTGGTAGGGTTCCATAAAGTTCCGTGGGTTCCTGCAGAGTTCTGCAAGTGCCCGCAAGGGCCTGTAGGGGCCCACAGTGTTTCTGTCAGGTTCCGTAGAGTTCCGTAGGGGCCATAGGTTTCCGTAGTGGCTGGTAGTATCCCGTAGGGGTCTGTAGGGTTCCGTAGGCGCCTGCAGTGTTCTGTAGGAGCCCATAGGGTTTTAGTGAGGTTCGGTTGTGTTGCTAAGGGTCTTGTAGAGTGCTGTCGGGTCCTGGAGTATTCTGTAGGGTTCCAGAGGGGCTTGTAGGGTTCCGTCAAAATCTGTAGTCTTCCCTAGGGGCCCGTAGAGTCCCGCAGATTTCCGTAGGGGCCTGTAGGGTTGTGTAAGTGCCCGCAGGGGTTGGTAGGAGCTTGTAGGGTGCCATATGTTTCCGGAGGGTTGTGTAGGGTTCCGTAGGGGCCTGTGGTGTTCCCTAGGGGCCTGTAGAGTCTCGTACAGTTCCGTAGGGTCCTGTAGGTTTCCATAAGCGCCCGCAGAGGTCTGAAGGGGCCCGTACTGTTCCGTAAGGATCCATAGGGCTCCGTAGAGCTTCGTAGATTCCCTAGGGGCCTGTAGAGTACCGCAGGAGCTAGTAGTGTTCTGTAGGGGCCCGTAGGATTCCTTCCATAGGGGCTGGCAGTTTTCCGTAGGGGCCTGTAGGGTTGTGTAAGTGCCCGCAGGAGTCTGTAGTAGTCTGTGGGATTGTGTAAGGTTCTGGAGGGTTCTGCAGGGTTCCGTAGGGGCCCGTAGAGTTCCGTAGTGGCTGGTAAAGTTCTGTAGGGCCCTGTACCGTTCCATAACTGCCTGCAAGGGTCTTTAGGCTTCCGTAGGTGCTGGTAGGGTTCCATAAAGTTCCGTGGGTTCCTGCAGAGTTCTGCAAGTGCCCGCAAGGGCCTGTAGGGGCCCACAGTGTTTCTGTCAGGTTCCGTAGAGTTCCGTAGGGGCCATAGGTTTCCGTAGTGGCTGGTAGTATCCCGTAGGGGTCTGTAGGGTTCCGTAGGCGCCTGCAGTGTTCTGTAGGAGCCCATAGGGTTTTAGTGAGGTTCGGTTGTGTTGCTAAGGGTCTTGTAGAGTGCTGTCGGGTCCTGGAGTATTCTGTAGGGTTCCAGAGGGGCTTGTAGGGTTCCGTCAAAATCTGTAGTCTTCCCTAGGGGCCCGTAGAGTCCCGCAGATTTCCGTAGGGGCCTGTAGGGTTGTGTAAGTGCCCGCAGGGGTTGGTAGGAGCTTGTAGGGTGCCATATGTTTCCGGAGGGTTGTGTCGGGTTCCGTAGGGGCCTGTGGTGTTCCCTAGGGGCCTGTAGAGTCTCGTACAGTTCCGTAGGGTCCTGTAGGTTTCCATAAGCGCCCGCAGAGGTCTGAAGGGGCCCGTACTGTTCCGTAAGGATCCATAGGGCTCCGTAGAGCTTCGTAGATTCCCTAGGGGCCTGTAGAGTACCGCAGGAGCTAGTAGTGTTCTGTAGGGGCCCGTAGGATTCCTTCCATAGGGGCTGGCAGTGTTCCATAAGGGCCTGTAGGGTTGTGTAAGTGCCCGCAGGAGTCTGTAGGAGTCTGTGGGATTGTGTAAGGTTCTGGAGGGTTCTGCAGGGTTCCGTAGGGGCCCGTAGAGTTCCGTAGTGGCTGGTAAAGTTCTGTAGGGCCCTGTACCGTTCCGTAACTGCCTGCAAGGGTCTTTAGGCTTCCGTAGGGGCTGGTAGGGTTCCATAAAGTTCCGTGGGTTCCTGCAGAGTTCTGCAAGTGCCCGCAAGGGCCTGTAGGGGCCCACAGTGTTTCTGTCAGGTTCCGTAGAGTTCCGTAGGGGCCATAGGTTTCCGTAGTGGCTGGTAGTATTCCGTAGGGGTCTGTAGGGTTCCGTAGGCGCCTGCAGTGTTCTGTAGGAGCCCATAGGGTTTTAGTGAGGTTCGGTTGTGTTGCTAAGGGTCTTGTAGAGTGCTGTCGGGTCCTGGAGTATTCTGTAGGGTTCCAGAGGGGCTTGTAGGGTTCCGTCAAAATCTGTAGTCTTCCCTAGGGGCCCGTAGAGTCCCGCAGATTTCCGTAGGGGCCTGTAGGGTTGTGTAAGTGCCCGCAGGGGTTGGTAGGAGCTTGTAGGGTGCCATATGTTTCCGGAGGGTTGTGTAGGGTTCCGTAGGGGCCTGTGGTGTTCCCTATGGGCCTGTAGAGTCTCGTACAGTTCCGTAGGGTCCTGTAGGTTTCCATAAGCGCCCGCAGAGGTCTGAAGGGGCCCGTACTGTTCCGTAAGGATCCATAGGGCTCCGTAGAGCTTCGTAGATTCCCTAGGGGCCTGTAGAGTACCGCAGGAGCTAGTAGTGTTCTGTAGGGGCCCGTAGGATTCCTTCCATAGGGGCTGGCAGTGTTCCATAAGGGCCTGTAGGGTTGTGTAAGTGCCCGCAGGAGTCTGTAGGAGTCTGTGGGATTGTGTAAGGTTCTGGAGGGTTCTGCAGGGTTCCGTAGGGGCCCGTAGAGTTCCGTAGTGGCTGGTAAAGTTCTGTAGGGCCCTGTACCGTTCCATAACTGCCTGCAAGGGTCTTTAGGCTTCCGTAGGTGCTGGTAGGGTTCCATAAAGTTCCGTGGGTTCCTGCAGAGTTCTGCAAGTGCCCGCAAGGGCCTGTAGGGGCCCACAGTGTTTCTGTCAGGTTCCGTAGAGTTCCGTAGGGGCCATAGGTTTCCGTAGTGGCTGGTAGTATCCCGTAGGGGTCTGTAGGGTTCCGTAGGCGCCTGCAGTGTTCTGTAGGAGCCCATAGGGTTTTAGTGAGGTTCGGTTGTGTTGCTAAGGGTCTTGTAGAGTGCTGTCGGGTCCTGGAGTATTCTGTAGGGTTCCAGAGGGGCTTGTAGGGTTCCGTCAAAATCTGTAGTCTTCCCTAGGGGCCCGTAGAGTCCCGCAGATTTCCGTAGGGGCCTGTAGGGTTGTGTAAGTGCCCGCAGGGGTTGGTAGGAGCTTGTAGGGTGCCATATGTTTCCGGAGGGTTGTGTCGGGTTCCGTAGGGGCCTGTGGTGTTCCCTAGGGGCCTGTAGAGTCTCGTACAGTTCCGTAGGGTCCTGTAGGTTTCCATAAGCGCCCGCAGAGGTCTGAAGGGGCCCGTACTGTTCCGTAAGGATCCATAGGGCTCCGTAGAGCTTCGTAGATTCCCTAGGGGCCTGTAGAGTACCGCAGGAGCTAGTAGTGTTCTGTAGGGGCCCGTAGGATTCCTTCCATAGGGGCTGGCAGTGTTCCATAAGGGCCTGTAGGGTTGTGTAAGTGCCCGCAGGAGTCTGTAGGAGTCTGTGGGATTGTGTAAGGTTCTGGAGGGTTCTGCAGGGTTCCGTAGGGGCCCGTAGAGTTCCGTAGGGGCCCGTAGAGTTCCGTAGGGCCCTGTACCGTTCCATAACTGCCTGCAAGGGTCTTTAGGCTTCTGTAGGGGCTGGTAGGGTTCCATAAAGTTCCGTGGGTTCCTGCAGAGTTCTGCAAGTGCCCGCAAGGGCCTGTAGGGGCGCACAGTGTTTCTGTCAGGTTCCGTAGAGTTCCGTAGGGGCCATAGGTTTCCGTAGTGGCTGGTAGTATTCCGTAGGGGTCTGTAGGGTTCCGTAGGCGCCTGCAGTGTTCTGTAGGAGCCCATAGGGTTTTAGTGAGGTTCGGTTGTGTTGCTAAGGGTCTTGTAGAGTGCTGTCGGGTCCTGGAGTATTCTGTAGGGTTCCAGAGGGGCTTGTAGGGTTCCGTCAAAATCTGTAGTCTTCCCTAGGGGCCCGTAGAGTCCCGCAGATTTCCGTAGGGGCCTGTAGGGTTGTGTAAGTGCCCGCAGGGGTTGGTAGGAGCTTGTAGGGTGCCATATGTTTCCAGAGGGTTGTGTAGGGTTCCGTAGGGGCCTGTGGTGTTCCCTAGGGGCCTGTAGAGTCTCGTACAGTTCCGTAGGGTCCTGTAGGTTTCCATAAGCGCCCGCAGAGGTCTGAAGGGGCCCGTACTGTTCCGTAAGGATCCATAGGGCTCCGTAGAGCTTCGTAGATTCCCTAGGGGCCTGTAGAGTACCGCAGGAGCTAGTAGTGTTCTGTAGGGGCCCGTAGGATTCCTTCCATAGGGGCTGGCAGTGTTCCATAAGGGCCTGTAGGGTTGTGTAAGTGCCCGCAGGAGTCTGTAGGAGTCTGTGGGATTGTGTAAGGTTCTGGAGGGTTCTGCAGGGTTCCGTAGGGGCCCGTAGAGTTCCGTAGGGGCCCGTAGAGTTCCGTAGGGCCCTGTACCGTTCCATAACTGCCTGCAAGGGTCTTTAGGCTTCTGTAGGGGCTGGTAGGGTTCCATAAAGTTCCGTGGGTTCCTGCAGAGTTCTGCAAGTGCCCGCAAGGGCCTGTAGGGGCGCACAGTGTTTCTGTCAGGTTCCGTAGAGTTCCGTAGGGGCCATAGGTTTCCGTAGTGGCTGGTAGTATTCCGTAGGGGTCTGTAGGGTTCCGTAGGCGCCTGCAGTGTTCTGTAGGAGCCCATAGGGTTTTAGTGAGGTTCCGTTGTGTTGCTAAGAGTCTTGTAGAGTGCTGTCGGGTCCTGGAGTATTCTGTAGGGTTCCAGAGGGGCTTGTAGGGTTCCGTCAAAATCTGTAGTCTTCCCTAGGGGCCCGTAGAGTCCCGCAGATTTCCGTAGGGGCCTGTAGGGTTGTGTAAGTGCCCGCAGGGGTTGGTAGGAGCTTGTAGGGTGCCATATGTTTCCGGAGGGTTGTGTAGGGTTCCGTAGGGGCCTGTGGTGTTCCCTAGGGGCCTGTAGAGTCTCGTACAGTTCCGTAGGGTCCTGTAGGTTTCCATAAGCGCCCGCAGAGGTCTGAAGGGGCCCGTACTGTTCCGTAAGGATCCATAGGGCTCCGTAGAGCTTCGTAGATTCCCTAGGGGCCTGTAGAGTACCGCAGGAGCTAGTAGTGTTCTGTAGGGGCCCGTAGGATTCCTTCCATAGGGGCTGGCAGTGTTCCATAAGGGCCTGTAGGGTTGTGTAAGTGCCCGCAGGAGTCTGTAGGAGTCTGTGGGATTGTGTAAGGTTCTGGAGGGTTCTGCAGGGTTCCGTAGGGGCCCGTAGAGTTCCGTAGGGGCCCGTAGAGTTCCGTAGGGCCCTGTACCGTTCCATAACTGCCTGCAAGGGTCTTTAGGCTTCTGTAGGGGCTGGTAGGGTTCCATAAAGTTCCGTGGGTTCCTGCAGAGTTCTGCAAGTGCCCGCAAGGGCCTGTAGGGGCGCACAGTGTTTCTGTCAGGTTCCGTAGAGTTCCGTAGGGGCCATAGGTTTCCGTAGTGGCTGGTAGTATTCCGTAGGGGTCTGTAGGGTTCCGTAGGCGCCTGCAGTGTTCTGTAGGAGCCCATAGGGTTTTAGTGAGGTTCCGTTGTGTTGCTAAGGGTCTTGTAGAGTGCTGTTGGGTCCTGGAGTATTCTGTAGGGTTCCAGAGGGGCTTGTAGGGTTCCGTCAAAATCTGTAGTCTTCCCTAGGGGCCCGTAGAGTCCCGCAGATTTCCGTAGGGGCCTGTAGGGTTGTGTAAGTGCCCGCAGGGGTTGGTAGGAGCTTGTAGGGTGCCATATGTTTCCGGAGGGTTGTGTCGGGTTCCGTAGGGGCCTGTGGTGTTCCCTAGGGGCCTGTAGAGTCTCGTACAGTTCCGTAGGGTCCTGTAGGTTTCCATAAGCGCCCGCAGAGGTCTGAAGGGGCCCGTACTGTTCCGTAAGGATCCATAGGGCTCCGTAGAGCTTCGTAGATTCCCTAGGGGCCTGTAGAGTACCGCAGGAGCTAGTAGTGTTCTGTAGGGGCCCGTAGGATTCCTTCCATAGGGGCTGGCAGTGTTCCATAAGGGCCTGTAGGGTTGTGTAAGTGCCCGCAGGAGTCTGTAGGAGTCTGTGGGATTGTGTAAGGTTCTGGAGGGTTCTGCAGGGTTCCGTAGGGGCCCGTAGAGTTCCGTAGTGGCTGGTAAAGTTCTGTAGGGCCCTGTACCGTTCCATAACTGCCTGCAAGGGTCTTTAGGCTTCCGTAGGTGCTGGTAGGGTTCCATAAAGTTCCGTGGGTTCCTGCAGAGTTCTGCAAGTGCCCGCAAGGGCCTGTAGGGGCCCACAGTGTTTCTGTCAGGTTCCGTAGAGTTCCGTAGGGGCCATAGGTTTCCGTAGTGGCTGGTAGTATTCCGTAGGGGTCTGTAGGGTTCCGTAGGCGCCTGCAGTGTTCTGTAGGAGCCCATAGGGTTTTAGTGAGGTTCCGTTGTGTTGCTAAGGGTCTTGTAGAGTGCTGTCGGGTCCTGGAGTATTCTGTAGGGTTCCAGAGGGGCTTGTAGGGTTCCGTCAAAATCTGTAGTCTTCCCTAGGGGCCCGTAGAGTCCCGCAGATTTCCGTAGGGGCCTGTAGGGTTGTGTAAGTGCCCGCAGGGGTTGGTAGGAGCTTGTAGGGTGCCATATGTTTCCGGAGGGTTGTGTAGGGTTCCGTAGGGGCCTGTGGTGTTCCCTAGGGGCCTGTAGAGTCTCGTACAGTTCCGTAGGGTCCTGTAGGTTTCCATAAGCGCCCGCAGAGGTCTGAAGGGGCCCGTACTGTTCCGTAAGGATCCATAGGGCTCCGTAGAGCTTCGTAGGTTCCCTAGAGGCCTGTAGAGTACCGCAGGAGCTAGTAGTGTTCTGTAGGGGCCCGTAGGATTCCTTCCATAGGGGCTGGCAGTGTTCCATAAGGGCCTCTAGGGTTGTGTAAGTGCCCGCAGGAGTCTGTAGGAGTCTGTGGGATTGTGTAAGGTTCTGGAGGGTTCTGCAGGGTTCCGTAGGGGCCCGTAGAGTTCCGTAGGGGCCCGTAGAGTTCCGTAGGGCCCTGTACCGTTCCATAACTGCCTGCAAGGGTCTTTAGGCTTCTGTAGGGGCTGGTAGGGTTCCATAAAGTTCCGTGGGTTCCTGCAGAGTTCTGCAAGTGCCCGCAAGGGCCTGTAGGGGCGCACAGTGTTTCTGTCAGGTTCCGTAGAGTTCCGTAGGGGCCATAGGTTTCCGTAGTGGCTGGTAGTATTCCGTAGGGGTCTGTAGGGTTCCGTAGGCGCCTGCAGTGTTCTGTAGGAGCCCATAGGGTTTTAGTGAGGTTCCGTTGTGTTGCTAAGGGTCTTGTAGAGTGCTGTTGGGTCCTGGAGTATTCTGTAGGGTTCCAGAGGGGCTTGTAGGGTTCCGTCAAAATCTGTAGTCTTCCCTAGGGGCCCGTAGAGTCCCGCAGATTTCCGTAGGGGCCTGTAGGGTTGTGTAAGTGCCCGCAGGGGTTGGTAGGAGCTTGTAGGGTGCCATATGTTTCCGGAGGGTTGTGTAGGGTTCCGTAGGGGCCTGTGGTGTTCCCTAGGGGCCTGTAGAGTCTCGTACAGTTCCGTAGGGTCCTGTAGGTTTCCATAAGCGCCCGCAGAGGTCTGAAGGGGCCCGTACTGTTCCGTAAGGATCCATAGGGCTCCGTAGAGCTTCGTAGATTCCCTAGGGGCCTGTAGAGTACCGCAGGAGCTAGTAGTGTTCTGTAGGGGCCCGTAGGATTCCTTCCATAGGGGCTGGCAGTGTTCCATAAGGGCCTGTAGGGTTGTGTAAGTGCCCGCAGGAGTCTGTAGGAGTCTGTGGGATTGTGTAAGGTTCTGGAGGGTTCTGCAGGGTTCCGTAGGGGCCCGTAGAGTTCCGTAGTGGCTGGTAAAGTTCTGTAGGGCCCTGTACCGTTCCATAACTGCCTGCAAGGGTCTTTAGGCTTCCGTAGGTGCTGGTAGGGTTCCATAAAGTTCCGTGGGTTCCTGCAGAGTTCTGCAAGTGCCCGCAAGGGCCTGTAGGGGCCCACAGTGTTTCTGTCAGGTTCCGTAGAGTTCCGTAGGGGCCATAGGTTTCCGTAGTGGCTGGTAGTATTCCGTAGGGGTCTGTAGGGTTCCGTAGGTGCCTGCAGTGTTCTGTAGGAGCCCATAGGGTTTTAGTGAGGTTCGGTTGTGTTGCTAAGGGTCTTGTAGAGTGCTGTCGGGTCCTGGAGTATTCTGTAGGGTTCCAGAGGGGCTTGTAGGGTTCCGTCAAAATCTGTAGGCTTCCCTAGGGGCCCGTAGAGTCCCGCAGATTTCCGTAGGGGCCTGTAGGGTTGTGTAAGTGCCCGCAGGGGTTGGTAGGAGCTTGTAGGGTGCCATATGTTTCCGGAGGGTTGTGTCGGGTTCCGTAGGGGCCTGTGGTGTTCCCTAGGGGCCTGTAGAGTCTCGTACAGTTCCGTAGGGTCCTGTAGGTTTCCATAAGCGCCCGCAGAGGTCTGAAGGGGCCCGTACTGTTCCGTAAGGATCCATAGGGCTCCGTAGAGCTTCGTAGATTCCCTAGGGGCCTGTAGAGTACCGCAGGAGCTAGTAGTGTTCTGTAGGGGCCCGTAGGATTCCTTCCATAGGGGCTGGCAGTGTTCCATAAGGGCCTGTAGGGTTGTGTAAGTGCCCGCAGGAGTCTGTAGGAGTCTGTGGGATTGTGTAAGGTTCTGGAGGGTTCTGCAGGGTTCCGTAGGGGCCCGTAGAGTTCCGTAGGGGCCCGTAGAGTTCCGTAGGGCCCTGTACCGTTCCATAACTGCCTGCAAGGGTCTTTAGGCTTCCGTAGGTGCTGGTAGGGTTCCATAAAGTTCCGTGGGTTCCTGCAGAGTTCTGCAAGTGCCCGCAAGGGCCTGTAGGGGCCCACAGTGTTTCTGTCAGGTTCCGTAGAGTTCCGTAGGGGCCATAGGTTTCCGTAGTGGCTGGTAGTATTCCGTAGGGGTCTGTAGGGTTCCGTAGGCGCCTGCAGTGTTCTGTAGGAGCCCATAGGGTTTTAGTGAGGTTCGGTTGTGTTGCTAAGGGTCTTGTAGAGTGCTGTCGGGTCCTGGAGTATTCTGTAGGGTTCCAGAGGGGCTTGTAGGGTTCCGTCAAAATCTGTAGTCTTCCCTAGGGGCCCGTAGAGTCCCGCAGATTTCCGTAGGGGCCTGTAGGGTTGTGTAAGTGCCCGCAGGGGTTGGTAGGAGCTTGTAGGGTGCCATATGTTTCCGGAGGGTTGTGTCGGGTTCCGTAGGGGCCTGTGGTGTTCCCTAGGGGCCTGTAGAGTCTCGTACAGTTCCGTAGGGTCCTGTAGGTTTCCATAAGCGCCCGCAGAGGTCTGAAGGGGCCCGTACTGTTCCGTAAGGATCCATAGGGCTCCGTAGAGCTTCGTAGATTCCCTAGGGGCCTGTAGAGTACCGCAGGAGCTAGTAGTGTTCTGTAGGGGCCCGTAGGATTCCTTCCATAGGGGCTGGCAGTGTTCCATAAGGGCCTGTAGGGTTGTGTAAGTGCCCGCAGGAGTCTGTAGGAGTCTGTGGGATTGTGTAAGGTTCTGGAGGGTTCTGCAGGGTTCCGTAGGGGCCCGTAGAGTTCCGTAGTGGCTGGTAAAGTTCTGTAGGGCCCTGTACCGTTCCATAACTGCCTGCAAGGGTCTTTAGGCTTCCGTAGGTGCTGGTAGGGTTCCATAAAGTTCCGTGGGTTCCTGCAGAGTTCTGCAAGTGCCCGCAAGGGCCTGTAGGGGCCCACAGTGTTTCTGTCAGGTTCCGTAGAGTTCCGTAGGGGCCATAGGTTTCCGTAGTGGCTGGTAGTATTCCGTAGGGGTCTGTAGGGTTCCGTAGGCGCCTGCAGTGTTCTGTAGGAGCCCATAGGGTTTTAGTGAGGTTCCGTTGTGTTGCTAAGGGTCTTGTAGAGTGCTGTCGGGTCCTGGAGTATTCTGTAGGGTTCCAGAGGGGCTTGTAGGGTTCCGTCAAAATCTGTAGTCTTCCCTAGGGGCCCGTAGAGTCCCGCAGATTTCCGTAGGGGCCTGTAGGGTTGTGTAAGTGCCCGCAGGGGTTGGTAGGAGCTTGTAGGGTGCCATATGTTTCCGGAGGGTTGTGTAGGGTTCCGTAGGGGCCTGTGGTGTTCCCTAGGGGCCTGTAGAGTCTCGTACAGTTCCGTAGGGTCCTGTAGGTTTCCATAAGCGCCCCGCAGAGGTCTGAAGGGGCCCGTACTGTTCCGTAAGGATCCATAGGGCTCCGTAGAGCTTCGTAGGTTCCCTAGAGGCCTGTAGAGTACCGCAGGAGCTAGTAGTGTTCTGTAGGGGCCCGTAGGATTCCTTCCATAGGGGCTGGCA
>NW_027414580.1:0-120548 GCF_964106895.1 Numenius arquata
GGCCTCCAATATGCCGAACGTCCGGAGCTGAGTCCTACACCAAAGGTGGCAGCCAGAACAACTCTTGCTTTCTTTCAAGATCTCTGGGAACTACTTGCATTGCCACCCAGAGTTTGGGGCTGCGGGCTTTCCTGGCCACTCGATTCTCAAAAGCACCTTTTTTTCACCTTTTCCCAGCACCGGCCTCCAAAAATTCCAAACGTTAGCAGCTGACTCCACAACCCAGGTGGCAGCCAGAACATCTCCCGCTTGTTTTCAAGGTCTCTGCGAACTACTTGCATTGCCACCCAGACTTTCGGGCTGCGGGCTTTCCTGGCCACTCGATCCTCAAAAGCACCTTTTTTCTTTACCATTTTCCTGCACCGGCCCATAAAAATGCCGATCTTCAGGAGCTGACTCCCACAAACCAGGTGGCAGCCAGAACACCTCTTTATTTTTAGGAACGCTTCTGGGAACTACTTGCATTGCCACCCAGACTTTGAGGCTGCGGGCTTTCCTGGCCACTCTATCCTCAAAAGCACCTTTTTTTCACCTTTCCCCAGCACCGGCCTCCAAAAATGCCGATCTTCAGGAGATGAGTCCCACAACCAAGGCGTCAGCAAGACCAAGTCTTGCTTGTTTTCATGGTCTCTGGGAACTACTTGCATTGCCACCCAAACTTTGGGGCTGTGGGCTTTCCTGGCCACTGTCCTCAAAAGCACCTTTTTTCTTTATCATTTTCCTGCACCGGCCCATAAAAATTCTGAACCTCAGGAGCTGACTCCACAACCCAGGTGGCAGCCAGAACACCTCTTGATTTTTAGGAACGCCTCTGGGGAACTACTTGCATTGCCACCCAGACTTTGGGGCTGTGGGCTTTCCTGGCCACTCGATCCTCAAAAGCACCTTTTTTTCACCTTTTCCCAGCACCGGCCTCCGAAAATTCCCAACGTTAGGAGCTGACTCCCACAGCCCAGGTGGCAGCCAGAACACCTCTTGATTTTTAGGAACGCCTCTGGGGAACTACTTGCATTGCCACCCAGACTTGGGGCTGCGGGCTTTCCTGGCCACTCTGTCCTCAAAACTGCCTTTTTTTCACTTTTTCCCAGCACCGGCCTCCAAAAATGCCGATCTTCAGGAGATGAGTCCCAAAATCAAGGCATCAGCAAGACCAAGTCTTGCTTTCTTTCAAGGTCTCTGGGAAATACTAACATTGCCACCCAGACTTTGGGGCTACGGGCTTTCCTGGCCACTCGATCCTCACAAGCACTTTTTTTCACTTTTTCCCAGCACCGGCCTCCAAAAATGCCGATCTTCAGGAGATGAGTCCCACAACCAAGGCATCAGCAAGACCAAGTCTTGCTTGTTTTCAAGGTCTCTGGGAATTACTTGCATTGCCACCAGACTTTGGGGCTGTGGGCTTTCCTGGCCACTGTCCTCAAAAGCACCTTTTTTCTTTATCATTTTCCTGCACCGGCCCATAAAAATCCTGAACCTCCGGAGCTGACTCCACACCCCAGGTGGCAGCCAGAACACCTCTTGATTTTTAGGAACGCCTCTGGGGAACTACTTGCATTGCCACCCAGACTTTGGGGCTGCGGGCTTTCCTGGCCACTCGATCCTCAAAAGCACCTTTTTTTCACCTTTTCCCAGCACCGGCCTCCAAAAATTCGAAACATCCTGGCCTGGTTCCCACAGCCAAGGTGTCAGCAAGACCAAGTCTTGCTTGTTTTCAAGGTCTCTGGGAACTACTTGCATTGCCACCCAGACTTTGGGGCTGAGGGCTTTCCTGGCCACTCTGTCCTCACAAGCACCTTTTTTTTAACTTTTCCTCAGCACCGGCCTCCAATATGCCGAACGTCCGGAGCTGAGTCCTACACCCAAGGTGGCAGCCAGAACAACTCTTGCTTTCTTTCAAGATCTCTGGGAACTACTTGCATTGCCACCCAGACTTTGGGGCTGCGGGCTTTCCTGGCCACTCGATTCTCAAAGCACCTTTTTTCTTTATCATTTCCTGCACCGGCCCATAAAAATGCCGATCTTCAGGAGTTGACTCCCACAACCAGGTGGCAGCCAGAACACCTCTTGATTTTTAGGAACGCCTCTGGGAACAACTTGCATTGCCACCCAGACTTTGGGGTTGTGGGCTTTCCTGGCCACTGTGTCCTCAAAAGCACCTGTTTTTCACTTTTTCCCAGCACCGGCCTCCAAAAATTCGAAACATCCTGGCCTGGTTCCCACAGCCAAGGCATCAGCAAGACCAAGTCTTGCTTGTTTTCAAGGTCTCTGGGAACTACTTGCATTGCCACCCAGACTTTGGGGCTGCGGGCTTTCCTGGCCACTCTGTCCTCAAAACTACCTTTTTTTCACTTTTTCCCAGCACCGCCCTCCAAAAATGCCGATCTTCAGGAGATGAGTCCCTCAACCAAGGCATCAGCAAGACCAAGTCTTGCTTGTTTTCAAGGTCTCTGGGAACGACTTGCATGGCCACCCAGACTTTGGGGCTGCGGGCTTTCCTGGCCACTGTGTCCTCAAAAGCACCTGTTTTTCACTTTTTCCCAGCACCGGCCTCCAAAAATTCGAAACATCCTGGCCTGGTTCCCACAGCCAAGGCATCAGCAAGACCAAGTCTTGCTTGTTTTCAAGGTCTCTGGGAACTACTTGCATTGCCACCCAGACTTTGGGGCTGCGGGCTTTCCTGGCCACTCTGTCCTCAAAACTACCTTTTTTTCACTTTTTCCCAGCACCGCCCTCCAAAAATGCCGATCTTCAGGAGATGAGTCCCTCAACCAAGGCATCAGCAAGACCAAGTCTTGCTTGTTTTCAAGGTCTCTGGGAACGACTTGCATGGCCACCCAGACTTTGGGGCTGCGGGCTTTCCTGGCCACTGTGTCCTCAAAAGCACCTGTTTTTCACTTTTTCCCAGCACCGGCCTCCAAAAATTCGAAACATCCTGGCCTGGTTCCCACAGCCAAGGCATCAGCAAGACCAAGTCTTGCTTGTTTTCAAGGTCTCTGGGAACTACTTGCATTGCCACCCAGACTTTGGGGCTGTGGGCTTTCCTGGCCACTCGATCCTCAAAAGCACCTTTTTTCTTTATCATTTTCCTGCACCGGCCCATAAAAATTCTGAACCTCAGGAGCTGACTCCCACAACCCAGGTGGCAACCAGAACACCTCTTGATTTTTAGGAACGCCTCTGGGGAACTACTTGCATTGCCACCCAGACTTTGGGGCTGCGGGCTTTCCTGGCCACTCGATCCTCAAAAGCACCTGTTTTTCACTTTTTCCCAGCACCGGCCTCCAAAATTTCGAAACATCCTGGCCTGGTTCCCACAGCCAAGGCGTCAGCAAGACCAAGTCTTGCTTGTTTTCAAGGTCTCTGGGAACTACTTGCATTGCCACCCAGACTTTGGGGCTGCGGGCTTTCCTGGCCACTCTGTCCTCACAAGCACCTTTTTTTTTAAGTTTTCCTCAGCACCGGCCTCCAATATGCCGAATGTCCGGAGCTGAGTCCTACACCCAAGGTGGCAGCCAGAACAACTCTTGCTTTCTTTCAAGATCTCTGGGAACTACTTGCATTGCCACCCAGACTTTGGGGCTGCGGGCTTTCCTGGCCACTCTGTCCTCACAAGCACCTTTTTTTTAACTTTTCCTCAGCACCGGCCTCCAATATGCCGAACGTCCGGAGCTGAGTCCTACACCCAAGGTGGCAGCCAGAACAACTCTTGCTTTCTTTCAAGATCTCTGGGAACTACTTGCATTGCCACCCAGACTTTGGGGCTGCGGGCTTTCCTGGCCACTCGATTCTCAAAAGCACCTTTTTTCTTTATCATTTTCCTGCACCGGCCCATAAAAATGCCGATCTTCAGGAGCTGACTCCCACAAACCAGGTGGCAGCCAGAACACCTCTTGATTTTTAGGAACGCCTCTGGGAACTACTTGCATTGCCACCCAGACTTTGGGGCTGTGGGCTTTCCTGGCCACTCTCTCCTCAAAAGCACCTTTTTTTCACTTTTTCCCAACACCGGCCTCCAAAAATGCCGATCTTAAGGAGCTGACTCCCACAACCCAGGTGGCAGCCAGAACACCTCTTGATTTTTAGGAACGCCTCTGGGGAACTACTTGCATTGCCACCCAGACTTTGGGGCTGCGGGCTTTCCTGACCACTCGATCCTCAAAAGCACCTGTTTTTCACCTTTTCCCAGAACCGGCCTCCAAAAATGCCGGTCTTCAGGAGATGAGTCCCACAACCAAGGCATCAGCAAGACCAAGTCTTGCTTGTTTTCAAGGTCTCTGGGAACTACTTGCATTGCCACCCAGACTTTGGGGCTGCGGGCTTTCCTGGCCACTGTGTCCTCAAAAGCACCTGTTTTTCACTTTTTCCCAGCACCGGCCTCCAAAAATTCGAAACATCCTGGCCTGGTTCCCACAGCCAAGGCATCAGCAAGACCAAGTCTTGCTTGTTTTCAAGGTCTCTGGGAACTACTTGCATTGCCACCCAGACTTTGGGGCTGTGGGCTTTCCTGGCCACTCGATCCTCAAAAGCACCTTTTTTCTTTATCATTTTCCTGCACCGGCCCATAAAAATTCTGAACCTCAGGAGCTGACTCCCACAACCCAGGTGGCAACCAGAACACCTCTTGATTTTTAGGAACGCCTCTGGGGAACTACTTGCATTGCCACCCAGACTTTGGGGCTGCGGGCTTTCCTGGCCACTCGATCCTCAAAAGCACCTGTTTTTCACTTTTTCCCAGCACCGGCCTCCAAAATTTCGAAACATCCTGGCCTGGTTCCCACAGCCAAGGTGTCAGCAAGACCAAGTCTTGCTTGTTTTCAAGGTCTCTGGGAACTACTTGCATTGCCACCCAGACTTTGGGGCTGCGGGCTTTCCTGGCCACTCTGTCCTCACAAGCACCTTTTTTTTTAAGTTTTCCTCAGCACCGGCCTCCAATATGCCGAACGTCCGGAGCTGAGTCCTACACCCAAGGTGGCAGCCAGAACAACTCTTGCTTTCTTTCAAGATCTCTGGGAACTACTTGCATTGCCACCCAGACTTTGGGGCTGCGGGCTTTCCTGGCCACTCTGTCCTCACAAGCACCTTTTTTTTAACTTTTCCTCAGCACCGGCCTCCAATATGCCGAACGTCCGGAGCTGAGTCCTACACCAAAGGTGGCAGCCAGAACAACTCTTGCTTTCTTTCAAGATCTCTGGGAACTACTTGCATTGCCACCCAGAGTTTGGGGCTGCGGGCTTTCCTGGCCACTCGATTCTCAAAAGCACCTTTTTTCTTTATCATTTTCCTGCACCGGCCCATAAAAATGCCGATCTTCAGGAGCTGACTCCCACAAACCAGGTGGCAGCCAGAACACCTCTTGATTTTTAGGAACGCCTCTGGGAACTACTTGCATTGCCACCCAGACTTTGGGGCTGTGGGCTTTCCTGGCCACTCTCTCCTCAAAAGCACCTTTTTTTCACTTTTTCCCAACACCGGCCTCCAAAAATGCCGATCTTAAGGAGCTGACTCCCACAACCCAGGTGGCAGCCAGAACACCTCTTGATTTTTAGGAACGCCTCTGGGGAACTACTTGCATTGCCACCCAGACTTTGGGGCTGCGGGCTTTCCTGACCACTCGATCCTCAAAAGCACCCGTTTTTCACCTTTTCCCAGAACCGGCCTCCAAAAATGCTGGTCTTCAGGAGATGAGTCCCACAACCAAGGCATCAGCAAGACCAAGTCTTGCTTGTTTTCAAGGTCTCTGGGAACTACTTGCATTGCCACCCAGACTTTGGGGCTGCGGGCTTTCCTGGCCACTCTGTCCTCAAAACTACCTTTTTTTCACTTTTTCCCAGCACCGCCCTCCAAAAATGCCGATCTTCAGGAGATGAGTCCCTCAACCAAGGCATCAGCAAGACCAAGTCTTGCTTGTTTTCAAGGTCTCTGGGAACGACTTGCATGGCCACCCAGACTTTGGGGCTGCGGGCTTTCCTGGCCACTGTGTCCTCAAAAGCACCTGTTTTTCACTTTTTCCCAGCACCGGCCTCCAAAAATTCGAAACATCCTGGCCTGGTTCCCACAGCCAAGGCATCAGCAAGACCAAGTCTTGCTTGTTTTCAAGGTCTCTGGGAACTACTTGCATTGCCACCCAGACTTTGGGGCTGTGGGCTTTCCTGGCCACTCGATCCTCAAAAGCACCTTTTTTCTTTATCATTTTCCTGCACCGGCCCATAAAAATTCTGAACCTCAGGAGCTGACTCCCACAACCCAGGTGGCAACCAGAACACCTCTTGATTTTTAGGAACGCCTCTGGGGAACTACTTGCATTGCCACCCAGACTTTGGGGCTGCGGGCTTTCCTGGCCACTCGATCCTCAAAAGCACCTGTTTTTCACTTTTTCCCAGCACCGGCCTCCAAAATTTCGAAACATCCTGGCCTGGTTCCCACAGCCAAGGTGTCAGCAAGACCAAGTCTTGCTTGTTTTCAAGGTCTCTGGGAACTACTTGCATTGCCACCCAGACTTTGGGGCTGCGGGCTTTCCTGGCCACTCTGTCCTCACAAGCACCTTTTTTTTTAAGTTTTCCTCAGCACCGGCCTCCAATATGCCGAACGTCCGGAGCTGAGTCCTACACCCAAGGTGGCAGCCAGAACAACTCTTGCTTTCTTTCAAGATCTCTGGGAACTACTTGCATTGCCACCCAGACTTTGGGGCTGCGGGCTTTCCTGGCCACTCTGTCCTCACAAGCACCTTTTTTTTAACTTTTCCTCAGCACCGGCCTCCAATATGCCGAACGTCCGGAGCTGAGTCCTACACCAAAGGTGGCAGCCAGAACAACTCTTGCTTTCTTTCAAGATCTCTGGGAACTACTTGCATTGCCACCCAGAGTTTGGGGCTGCGGGCTTTCCTGGCCACTCGATTCTCAAAAGCACCTTTTTTCTTTATCATTTTCCTGCACCGGCCCATAAAAATGCCGATCTTCAGGAGCTGACTCCCACAAACCAGGTGGCAGCCAGAACACCTCTTGATTTTTAGGAACGCCTCTGGGAACTACTTGCATTGCCACCCAGACTTTGGGGCTGTGGGCTTTCCTGGCCACTCTCTCCTCAAAAGCACCTTTTTTTCACTTTTTCCCAACACCGGCCTCCAAAAATGCCGATCTTAAGGAGCTGACTCCCACAACCCAGGTGGCAGCCAGAACACCTCTTGATTTTTAGGAACGCCTCTGGGGAACTACTTGCATTGCCACCCAGACTTTGGGGCTGCGGGCTTTCCTGACCACTCGATCCTCAAAAGCACCTGTTTTTCACCTTTTCCCAGAACCGGCCTCCAAAAATGCCGGTCTTCAGGAGATGAGTCCCACAACCAAGGCATCAGCAAGACCAAGTCTTGCTTGTTTTCAAGGTCTCTGGGAACTACTTGCATTGCCACCCAGACTTTGGGGCTGCGGGCTTTCCTGGCCACTGTGTCCTCAAAAGCACCTGTTTTTCACTTTTTCCCAGCACCGGCCTCCAAAAATTCGAAACATCCTGGCCTGGTTCCCACAGCCAAGGCATCAGCAAGACCAAGTCTTGCTTGTTTTCAAGGTCTCTGGGAACTACTTGCATTGCCACCCAGACTTTGGGGCTGTGGGCTTTCCTGGCCACTCGATCCTCAAAAGCACCTTTTTTCTTTATCATTTTCCTGCACCGGCCCATAAAAATTCTGAACCTCAGGAGCTGACTCCCACAACCCAGGTGGCAACCAGAACACCTCTTGATTTTTAGGAACGCCTCTGGGGAACTACTTGCATTGCCACCCAGACTTTGGGGCTGCGGGCTTTCCTGGCCACTCGATCCTCAAAAGCACCTGTTTTTCACTTTTTCCCAGCACCGGCCTCCAAAATTTCGAAACATCCTGGCCTGGTTCCCACAGCCAAGGTGTCAGCAAGACCAAGTCTTGCTTGTTTTCAAGGTCTCTGGGAACTACTTGCATTGCCACCCAGACTTTGGGGCTGCGGGCTTTCCTGGCCACTCTGTCCTCACAAGCACCTTTTTTTTTAAGTTTTCCTCAGCACCGGCCTCCAATATGCCGAACGTCCGGAGCTGAGTCCTACACCCAAGGTGGCAGCCAGAACAACTCTTGCTTTCTTTCAAGATCTCTGGGAACTACTTGCATTGCCACCCAGACTTTGGGGCTGCGGGCTTTCCTGGCCACTCTGTCCTCACAAGCACCTTTTTTTTAACTTTTCCTCAGCACAGGCCTCCAATATGCCGAACGTCCGGAGCTGAGTCCTACACCAAAGGTGGCAGCCAGAACAACTCTTGCTTTCTTTCAAGATCTCTGGGAACTACTTGCATTGCCACCCAGAGTTTGGGGCTGCGGGCTTTCCTGGCCACTCGATTCTCAAAAGCACCTTTTTTCTTTATCATTTTCCTGCACCGGCCCATAAAAATGCCGATCTTCAGGAGCTGACTCCCACAAACCAGGTGGCAGCCAGAACACCTCTTGATTTTTAGGAACGCCTCTGGGAACTACTTGCATTGCCACCCAGACTTTGGGGCTGTGGGCTTTCCTGGCCACTCTCTCCTCAAAAGCACCTTTTTTTCACTTTTTCCCAACACCGGCCTCCAAAAATGCCGATCTTAAGGAGCTGACTCCCACAACCCAGGTGGCAGCCAGAACACCTCTTGATTTTTAGGAACGCCTCTGGGGAACTACTTGCATTGCCACCCAGACTTTGGGGCTGCGGGCTTTCCTGACCACTCGATCCTCAAAAGCACCTGTTTTTCACCTTTTCCCAGAACCGGCCTCCAAAAATGCTGGTCTTCAGGAGATGAGTCCCACAACCAAGGCATCAGCAAGACCAAGTCTTGCTTGTTTTCAAGGTCTCTGGGAACTACTTGCATTGCCACCCAGACTTTGGGGCTGCGGGCTTTCCTGGCCACTGTGTCCTCAAAAGCACCTGTTTTTCACTTTTTCCCAGCACCGGCCTCCAAAAATTCGAAACATCCTGGCCTGGTTCCCACAGCCAAGGCATCAGCAAGACCAAGTCTTGCTTGTTTTCAAGGTCTCTGGGAACTACTTGCATTGCCACCCAGACTTTGGGGCTGTGGGCTTTCCTGGCCACTCGATCCTCAAAAGCACCTTTTTTCTTTATCATTTTTCCTGCACCGGCCCATAAAAATTCTGAACCTCAGGAGCTGACTCCCACAACCCAGGTGGCAACCAGAACACCTCTTGATTTTTAGGAACGCCTCTGGGGAACTACTTGCATTGCCACCCAGACTTTGGGGCTGCGGGCTTTCCTGGCCACTCGATCCTCAAAAGCACCTGTTTTTCACTTTTTCCCAGCACCGGCCTCCAAAATTTCGAAACATCCTGGCCTGGTTCCCACAGCCAAGGTGTCAGCAAGACCAAGTCTTGCTTGTTTTCAAGGTCTCTGGGAACTACTTGCATTGCCACCCAGACTTTGGGGCTGCGGGCTTTCCTGGCCACTCTGTCCTCACAAGCACCTTTTTTTTTAAGTTTTCCTCAGCACCGGCCTCCAATATGCCGAACGTCCGGAGCTGAGTCCTACACCCAAGGTGGCAGCCAGAACAACTCTTGCTTTCTTTCAAGATCTCTGGGAACTACTTGCATTGCCACCCAGACTTTGGGGCTGCGGGCTTTCCTGGCCACTCTGTCCTCACAAGCACCTTTTTTTTAACTTTTCCTCAGCACCGGCCTCCAATATGCCGAACGTCCGGAGCTGAGTCCTACACCCAAGGTGGCAGCCAGAACAGCTCTTGCTTTCTTTCAAGATCTCTGGGAACTACTTGCATTGCCACCCAGAGTTTGGGGCTGCGGGCTTTCCTGGCCACTCGATTCTCAAAAGCACCTTTTTTCTTTATCATTTTCCTGCACCGGCCCATAAAAATGCCGATCTTCAGGAGCTGACTCCCACAAACCAGGTGGCAGCCAGAACACCTCTTGATTTTTAGGAACGCCTCTGGGAACTACTTGCATTGCCACCCAGACTTTGGGGCTGCGGGCTTTCCTGTCCACTCTGTCCTCACAAGCACCTTTTTTTTGACTTTTCCCCAGCACCGGCCTCCAATATGCCGAACGTCCTGGCCTGGCTCCCACAGCCAAGGTGGCAGCCAGAACAACTCTTGCTTTCTTTCACGGTCTCTGGGAACTACTTGCTTTGCCACCCAGACTTTGGGGCTGCGGGCTTTGCTGGACACTCTGTCCTCACAAGCACCTTTTTTTCACCTTTTCCCAGCACCGGCCTCCAATATGCCGAACGTCCTGGCCTGGCTCCCACTCCCAAGGTGGCAGCCAGAACAACCCTTGCTTTCTTTCAAGGTCTCTGGGGACTACTTGCATTGCCACCCAGACTTTGGGGCTGCAGGCTTTCCTGGCCACTCTATCCTCAAAAGCACCTTTTTTTCACCTTTTCCCAGCACCGGCCTCCAAAAATGCCGATCTCCAGGAGATGAGTCCCACAACCAAGGTGGCAGCCAGAACAACTCTTGCTTTCTTTCAAGATCTCTGGGAACTACTTGCATTGCCACCCAGACTTTGGGGCTGCGGGCTTTCCTGGCCACTCGATTCTCAAAAGCACCTTTTTTCTTTATCATTTCCTGCACCGGCCCATAAAAATGCCGATCTTCAGGAGTTGACTCCCACAACCCAGGTGGCAGCCAGAACACCTCTTGATTTTTAGGAACGCCTCTGGGAACTACTTGCATTGCCACCCAGACTTTGGGGTTGTGGGCTTTCCTGGCCACTGTGTCCTCAAAAGCACCTGTTTTTCACTTTTTCCCAGCACCGGCCTCCAAAAATTCGAAACATCCTGGCCTGGTTCCCACAGCCAAGGTGTCAGCAAGACCAAGTCTTGCTTGTTTTCAAGGTCTCTGGGAACTACTTGCATTGCCACCCAGACTTTGGGGCTGCGGGCTTTCCTGGCCACTCTGTCCTCACAAGCACCTTTTTTTTTAAGTTTTCCTCAGCACCGGCCTCCAATATGCCGAACGTCCGGAGCTGAGTCCTACACCCAAGGTGGCAGCCAGAACAACTCTTGCTTTCTTTCAAGATCTCTGGGAACTACTTGCATTGCCACCCAGAGTTTGGGGCTGCGGGCTTTCCTGGCCACTCTGTCCTCACAAGCACCTTTTTTTTAACTTTTCCTCAGCACCGGCCTCCAATATGCCGAACGTCCGGAGCTGAGTCCTACACCAAAGGTGGCAGCCAGAACAACTCTTGCTTTCTTTCAAGATCTCTGGGAACTACTTGCATTGCCACCCAGAGTTTGGGGCTGCGGGCTTTCCTGGCCACTCGATTCTCAAAAGCACCTTTTTTTCACCTTTTCCCAGCACCGGCCTCCAAAAATTCCAAACGTTAGCAGCTGACTCCACAACCCAGGTGGCAGCCAGAACATCTCCCGCTTGTTTTCAAGGTCTCTGCGAACTACTTGCATTGCCACCCAGACTTTCGGGCTGCGGGCTTTCCTGGCCACTCGATCCTCAAAAGCACCTTTTTTCTTTACCATTTTCCTGCACCGGCCCATAAAAATGCCGATCTTCAGGAGCTGACTCCCACAAACCAGGTGGCAGCCAGAACACCTCTTTATTTTTAGGAACGCTTCTGGGAACTACTTGCATTGCCACCCAGACTTTGAGGCTGCGGGCTTTCCTGGCCACTCTATCCTCAAAAGCACCTTTTTTTCACCTTTCCCCAGCACCGGCCTCCAAAAATGCCGATCTTCAGGAGATGAGTCCCACAACCAAGGCGTCAGCAAGACCAAGTCTTGCTTGTTTTCATGGTCTCTGGGAACTACTTGCATTGCCACCCAAACTTTGGGGCTGTGGGCTTTCCTGGCCACTGTCCTCAAAAGCACCTTTTTTCTTTATCATTTTCCTGCACCGGCCCATAAAAATTCTGAACCTCAGGAGCTGACTCCACAACCCAGGTGGCAGCCAGAACACCTCTTGATTTTTAGGAACGCCTCTGGGGAACTACTTGCATTGCCACCCAGACTTTGGGGCTGCGGGCTTTCCTGGCCACTCGATCCTCAAAAGCACCTTTTTTTCACCTTTTCCCAGCACCGGCCTCCGAAAATTCCCAACGTTAGGAGCTGACTCCCACAGCCCAGGTGGCAGCCAGAACACCTCTTGATTTTTAGGAACGCCTCTGGGGAACTACTTGCATTGCCACCCAGACTTTGGGGCTGCGGGCTTTCCTGGCCACTCTGTCCTCAAAACTGCCTTTTTTTCACTTTTTCCCAGCACCGGCCTCCAAAAATGCCGATCTTCAGGAGATGAGTCCCAAAATCAAGGCATCAGCAAGACCAAGTCTTGCTTTCTTTCAAGGTCTCTGGGAAATACTAACATTGCCACCCAGACTTTGGGGCTACGGGCTTTCCTGGCCACTCGATCCTCACAAGCACTTTTTTTCACTTTTTCCCAGCACCGGCCTCCAAAAATGCCGATCTTCAGGAGATGAGTCCCACAACCAAGGCATCAGCAAGACCAAGTCTTGCTTGTTTTCAAGGTCTCTGGGAATTACTTGCATTGCCACCCAGACTTTGGGGCTGTGGGCTTTCCTGGCCACTGTCCTCAAAAGCACCTTTTTTCTTTATCATTTTCCTGCACCGGCCCATAAAAATCCTGAACCTCCGGAGCTGACTCCACACCCCAGGTGGCAGCCAGAACACCTCTTGATTTTTAGGAACGCCTCTGGGGAACTACTTGCATTGCCACCCAGACTTTGGGGCTGCGGGCTTTCCTGGCCACTCGATCCTCAAAAGCACCTTTTTTTCACCTTTTCCCAGCACCGGCCTCCAAAAATTCGAAACATCCTGGCCTGGTTCCCACAGCCAAGGTGTCAGCAAGACCAAGTCTTGCTTGTTTTCAAGGTCTCTGGGAACTACTTGCATTGCCACCCAGACTTTGGGGCTGAGGGCTTTCCTGGCCACTCTGTCCTCACAAGCACCTTTTTTTTAACTTTTCCTCAGCACCGGCCTCCAATATGCCGAACGTCCGGAGCTGAGTCCTACACCCAAGGTGGCAGCCAGAACAACTCTTGCTTTCTTTCAAGATCTCTGGGAACTACTTGCATTGCCACCCAGACTTTGGGGCTGCGGGCTTTCCTGGCCACTCGATTCTCAAAAGCACCTTTTTTCTTTATCATTTCCTGCACCGGCCCATAAAAATGCCGATCTTCAGGAGTTGACTCCCACAACCCAGGTGGCAGCCAGAACACCTCTTGATTTTTAGGAACGCCTCTGGGAACTACTTGCATTGCCACCCAGACTTTGGGGTTGTGGGCTTTCCTGGCCACTGTGTCCTCAAAAGCACCTTTTTTTCACTTTTTCCCAGCACCGGCCTCCAAAAATTCGAAACATCCTGGCCTGGTTCCCACAGCCAAGGCATCAGCAAGACCAAGTCTTGCTTGTTTTCAAGGTCTCTGGGAACTACTTGCATTGCCACCCAGACTTTGGGGCTGCGGGCTTTCCTGGCCACTCTGTCCTCAAAACTACCTTTTTTTCACTTTTTCCCAGCACCGCCCTCCAAAAATGCCGATCTTCAGGAGATGAGTCCCTCAACCAAGGCATCAGCAAGACCAAGTCTTGCTTGTTTTCAAGGTCTCTGGGAACGACTTGCATGGCCACCCAGACTTTGGGGCTGCGGGCTTTCCTGGCCACTGTGTCCTCAAAAGCACCTGTTTTTCACTTTTTCCCAGCACCGGCCTCCAAAAATTCGAAACATCCTGGCCTGGTTCCCACAGCCAAGGCATCAGCAAGACCAAGTCTTGCTTGTTTTCAAGGTCTCTGGGAACTACTTGCATTGCCACCCAGACTTTGGGGCTGCGGGCTTTCCTGGCCACTCTGTCCTCAAAACTACCTTTTTTTCACTTTTTCCCAGCACCGCCCTCCAAAAATGCCGATCTTCAGGAGATGAGTCCCTCAACCAAGGCATCAGCAAGACCAAGTCTTGCTTGTTTTCAAGGTCTCTGGGAACGACTTGCATGGCCACCCAGACTTTGGGGCTGCGGGCTTTCCTGGCCACTGTGTCCTCAAAAGCACCTGTTTTTCACTTTTTCCCAGCACCGGCCTCCAAAAATTCGAAACATCCTGGCCTGGTTCCCACAGCCAAGGTGTCAGCAAGACCAAGTCTTGCTTGTTTTCAAGGTCTCTGGGAACTACTTGCATTGCCACCCAGACTTTGGGGCTGTGGGCTTTCCTGGCCACTCGATCCTCAAAAGCACCTTTTTTCTTTATCATTTTCCTGCACCGGCCCATAAAAATTCTGAACCTCAGGAGCTGACTCCCACAACCCAGGTGGCAACCAGAACACCTCTTGATTTTTAGGAACGCCTCTGGGGAACTACTTGCATTGCCACCCAGACTTTGGGGCTGCGGGCTTTCCTGGCCACTCGATCCTCAAAAGCACCTGTTTTTCACTTTTTCCCAGCACCGGCCTCCAAAATTTCGAAACATCCTGGCCTGGTTCCCACAGCCAAGGTGTCAGCAAGACCAAGTCTTGCTTGTTTTCAAGGTCTCTGGGAACTACTTGCATTGCCACCCAGACTTTGGGGCTGCGGGCTTTCCTGGCCACTCTGTCCTCACAAGCACCTTTTTTTTTAAGTTTTCCTCAGCACCGGCCTCCAATATGCCGAACGTCCGGAGCTGAGTCCTACACCCAAGGTGGCAGCCAGAACAACTCTTGCTTTCTTTCAAGATCTCTGGGAACTACTTGCATTGCCACCCAGACTTTGGGGCTGCGGGCTTTCCTGGCCACTCTGTCCTCACAAGCACCTTTTTTTTAACTTTTCCTCAGCACCGGCCTCCAATATGCCGAACGTCCGGAGCTGAGTCCTACACCAAAGGTGGCAGCCAGAACAACTCTTGCTTTCTTTCAAGATCTCTGGGAACTACTTGCATTGCCACCCAGAGTTTGGGGCTGCGGGCTTTCCTGGCCACTCGATTCTCAAAAGCACCTTTTTTCTTTATCATTTTCCTGCACCGGCCCATAAAAATGCCGATCTTCAGGAGCTGACTCCCACAAACCAGGTGGCAGCCAGAACACCTCTTGATTTTTAGGAACGCCTCTGGGAACTACTTGCATTGCCACCCAGACTTTGGGGCTGTGGGCTTTCCTGGCCACTCTCTCCTCAAAAGCACCTTTTTTTCACTTTTTCCCAACACCGGCCTCCAAAAATGCCGATCTTAAGGAGCTGACTCCCACAACCCAGGTGGCAGCCAGAACACCTCTTGATTTTTAGGAACGCCTCTGGGGAACTACTTGCATTGCCACCCAGACTTTGGGGCTGCGGGCTTTCCTGACCACTCGATCCTCAAAAGCACCTGTTTTTCACCTTTTCCCAGAACCGGCCTCCAAAAATGCCGGTCTTCAGGAGATGAGTCCCACAACCAAGGCATCAGCAAGACCAAGTCTTGCTTGTTTTCAAGGTCTCTGGGAACTACTTGCATTGCCACCCAGACTTTGGGGCTGCGGGCTTTCCTGGCCACTGTGTCCTCAAAAGCACCTGTTTTTCACTTTTTCCCAGCACCGGCCTCCAAAAATTCGAAACATCCTGGCCTGGTTCCCACAGCCAAGGCATCAGCAAGACCAAGTCTTGCTTGTTTTCAAGGTCTCTGGGAACTACTTGCATTGCCACCCAGACTTTGGGGCTGTGGGCTTTCCTGGCCACTCGATCCTCAAAAGCACCTTTTTTCTTTATCATTTTCCTGCACCGGCCCATAAAAATTCTGAACCTCAGGAGCTGACTCCCACAACCCAGGTGGCAACCAGAACACCTCTTGATTTTTAGGAACGCCTCTGGGGAACTACTTGCATTGCCACCCAGACTTTGGGGCTGCGGGCTTTCCTGGCCACTCGATCCTCAAAAGCACCTGTTTTTCACTTTTTCCCAGCACCGGCCTCCAAAATTTCGAAACATCCTGGCCTGGTTCCCACAGCCAAGGTGTCAGCAAGACCAAGTCTTGCTTGTTTTCAAGGTCTCTGGGAACTACTTGCATTGCCACCCAGACTTTGGGGCTGCGGGCTTTCCTGGCCACTCTGTCCTCACAAGCACCTTTTTTTTTAAGTTTTCCTCAGCACCGGCCTCCAATATGCCGAACGTCCGGAGCTGAGTCCTACACCCAAGGTGGCAGCCAGAACAACTCTTGCTTTCTTTCAAGATCTCTGGGAACTACTTGCATTGCCACCCAGACTTTGGGGCTGCGGGCTTTCCTGGCCACTCTGTCCTCACAAGCACCTTTTTTTTAACTTTTCCTCAGCACCGGCCTCCAATATGCCGAACGTCCGGAGCTGAGTCCTACACCAAAGGTGGCAGCCAGAACAACTCTTGCTTTCTTTCAAGATCTCTGGGAACTACTTGCATTGCCACCCAGAGTTTGGGGCTGCGGGCTTTCCTGGCCACTCGATTCTCAAAAGCACCTTTTTTCTTTATCATTTTCCTGCACCGGCCCATAAAAATGCCGATCTTCAGGAGCTGACTCCCACAAACCAGGTGGCAGCCAGAACACCTCTTGATTTTTAGGAACGCCTCTGGGAACTACTTGCATTGCCACCCAGACTTTGGGGCTGTGGGCTTTCCTGGCCACTCTCTCCTCAAAAGCACCTTTTTTTCACTTTTTCCCAACACCGGCCTCCAAAAATGCCGATCTTAAGGAGCTGACTCCCACAACCCAGGTGGCAGCCAGAACACCTCTTGATTTTTAGGAACGCCTCTGGGGAACTACTTGCATTGCCACCCAGACTTTGGGGCTGCGGGCTTTCCTGACCACTCGATCCTCAAAAGCACCTGTTTTTCACCTTTTCCCAGAACCGGCCTCCAAAAATGCTGGTCTTCAGGAGATGAGTCCCACAACCAAGGCATCAGCAAGACCAAGTCTTGCTTGTTTTCAAGGTCTCTGGGAACTACTTGCATTGCCACCCAGACTTTGGGGCTGCGGGCTTTCCTGGCCACTGTGTCCTCAAAAGCACCTGTTTTTCACTTTTTCCCAGCACCGGCCTCCAAAAATTCGAAACATCCTGGCCTGGTTCCCACAGCCAAGGCATCAGCAAGACCAAGTCTTGCTTGTTTTCAAGGTCTCTGGGAACTACTTGCATTGCCACCCAGACTTTGGGGCTGTGGGCTTTCCTGGCCACTCGATCCTCAAAAGCACCTTTTTTCTTTATCATTTTTCCTGCACCGGCCCATAAAAATTCTGAACCTCAGGAGCTGACTCCCACAACCCAGGTGGCAACCAGAACACCTCTTGATTTTTAGGAACGCCTCTGGGGAACTACTTGCATTGCCACCCAGACTTTGGGGCTGCGGGCTTTCCTGGCCACTCGATCCTCAAAAGCACCTGTTTTTCACTTTTTCCCAGCACCGGCCTCCAAAATTTCGAAACATCCTGGCCTGGTTCCCACAGCCAAGGTGTCAGCAAGACCAAGTCTTGCTTGTTTTCAAGGTCTCTGGGAACTACTTGCATTGCCACCCAGACTTTGGGGCTGCGGGCTTTCCTGGCCACTCTGTCCTCACAAGCACCTTTTTTTTTAAGTTTTCCTCAGCACCGGCCTCCAATATGCCGAACGTCCGGAGCTGAGTCCTACACCCAAGGTGGCAGCCAGAACAACTCTTGCTTTCTTTCAAGATCTCTGGGAACTACTTGCATTGCCACCCAGACTTTGGGGCTGCGGGCTTTCCTGGCCACTCTGTCCTCACAAGCACCTTTTTTTTAACTTTTCCTCAGCACCGGCCTCCAATATGCCGAACGTCCGGAGCTGAGTCCTACACCCAAGGTGGCAGCCAGAACAGCTCTTGCTTTCTTTCAAGATCTCTGGGAACTACTTGCATTGCCACCCAGAGTTTGGGGCTGCGGGCTTTCCTGGCCACTCGATTCTCAAAAGCACCTTTTTTCTTTATCATTTTCCTGCACCGGCCCATAAAAATGCCGATCTTCAGGAGCTGACTCCCACAAACCAGGTGGCAGCCAGAACACCTCTTGATTTTTAGGAACGCCTCTGGGAACTACTTGCATTGCCACCCAGACTTTGGGGCTGCGGGCTTTCCTGTCCACTCTGTCCTCACAAGCACCTTTTTTTTGACTTTTCCCCAGCACCGGCCTCCAATATGCCGAACGTCCTGGCCTGGCTCCCACAGCCAAGGTGGCAGCCAGAACAACTCTTGCTTTCTTTCACGGTCTCTGGGAACTACTTGCTTTGCCACCCAGACTTTGGGGCTGCGGGCTTTGCTGGACACTCTGTCCTCACAAGCACCTTTTTTTCACCTTTTCCCAGCACCGGCCTCCAATATGCCGAACGTCCTGGCCTGGCTCCCACTCCCAAGGTGGCAGCCAGAACAACCCTTGCTTTCTTTCAAGGTCTCTGGGGACTACTTGCATTGCCACCCAGACTTTGGGGCTGCAGGCTTTCCTGGCCACTCTATCCTCAAAAGCACCTTTTTTTCACCTTTTCCCAGCACCGGCCTCCAAAAATGCCGATCTCCAGGAGATGAGTCCCACAACCAAGGCATCAGCAAGACCAAGTCTTGCTTGTTTTCATGGTCTCTGGGAACTACTTGCATTGCCACCCAAACTTTGGGGCTGTGGGCTTTCCTGGCCACTGTCCTCAAAAGCACCTTTTTTCTTTATCATTTTCCTGCACCGGCCCATAAAAATTCTGAACCTCAGGAGCTGACTCCACAACCCAGGTGGCAGCCAGAACACCTCTTGATTTTTAGGAACGCCTCTGGGGAACTACTTGCATTGCCACCCAGACTTTGGGGCTGCGGGCTTTCCTGGCCACTCGATCCTCAAAAGCACCTGTTTTTCACCTTTTCCCAGCACCGGCCTCCAAAAATTCGAAACATCCTGGCCTGGTTCCCACAGCCAAGGTGTCAGCAAGACCAAGTCTTGCTTGTTTTCAAGGTCTCTGGGAACTACTTGCATTGCCACCCAGACTTTGGGGCTGAGGGCTTTCCTGGCCACTCTGTCCTCACAAGCACCTTTTTTTTAACTTTTCCTCAGCACCGGCCTCCAATATGCCGAACGTCCGGAGCTGAGTCCTACACCCAAGGTGGCAGCCAGAACAACTCTTGCTTTCTTTCAAGATCTCTGGGAACTACTTGCATTGCCACCCAGACTTTGGGGCTGCGGGCTTTCCTGGCCACTCGATTCTCAAAAGCACCTTTTTTCTTTATCATTTCCTGCACCGGCCCATAAAAATGCCGATCTTCAGGAGTTGACTCCCACAACCCAGGTGGCAGCCAGAACACCTCTTGATTTTTAGGAACGCCTCTGGGAACTACTTGCATTGCCACCCAGACTTTGGGGCTGCGGGCTTTCCTGGCCACTCTGTCCTCAAAACTACCTTTTTTTCACTTTTTCCCAGCACCGCCCTCCAAAAATGCCGATCTTCAGGAGATGAGTCCCTCAACCAAGGCATCAGCAAGACCAAGTCTTGCTTGTTTTCAAGGTCTCTGGGAACGACTTGCATGGCCACCCAGACTTTGGGGCTGCGGGCTTTCCTGGCCACTGTGTCCTCAAAAGCACCTGTTTTTCACTTTTTCCCAGCACCGGCCTCCAAAAATTCGAAACATCCTGGCCTGGTTCCCACAGCCAAGGCATCAGCAAGACCAAGTCTTGCTTGTTTTCAAGGTCTCTGGGAACTACTTGCATTGCCACCCAGACTTTGGGGCTGTGGGCTTTCCTGGCCACTCGATCCTCAAAAGCACCTTTTTTCTTTATCATTTTCCTGCACCGGCCCATAAAAATTCTGAACCTCAGGAGCTGACTCCCACAACCCAGGTGGCAACCAGAACACCTCTTGATTTTTAGGAACGCCTCTGGGGAACTACTTGCATTGCCACCCAGACTTTGGGGCTGCGGGCTTTCCTGGCCACTCGATCCTCAAAAGCACCTGTTTTTCACTTTTTCCCAGCACCGGCCTCCAAAAATTCGAAACATCCTGGCCTGGTTCCCACAGCCAAGGTGTCAGCAAGACCAAGTCTTGCTTGTTTTCAAGGTCTCTGGGAACTACTTGCATTGCCACCCAGACTTTGGGGCTGCGGGCTTTCCTGGCCACTCTGTCCTCACAAGCACCTTTTTTTTTAAGTTTTCCTCAGCACCGGCCTCCAATATGCCGAACGTCCGGAGCTGAGTCCTACACCCAAGGTGGCAGCCAGAACAACTCTTGCTTTCTTTCAAGATCTCTGGGAACTACTTGCATTGCCACCCAGAGTTTGGGGCTGCGGGCTTTCCTGGCCACTCTGTCCTCACAAGCACCTTTTTTTTAACTTTTCCTCAGCACCGGCCTCCAATATGCCGAACGTCCGGAGCTGAGTCCTACACCCAAGGTGGCAGCCAGAACAGCTCTTGCTTTCTTTCAAGATCTCTGGGAACTACTTGCATTGCCACCCAGAGTTTGGGGCTGCGGGCTTTCCTGGCCACTCGATTCTCAAAAGCACCTTTTTTCTTTATCATTTTCCTGCACCGGCCCATAAAAAATGCCGATCTTCAGGAGCTGACTCCCACAAACCAGGTGGCAGCCAGAACACCTCTTGATTTTTAGGAACGCTCTGGGAACTACTTGCATTGCCACCCAGACTTTGGGGCTGCGGGCTTTCCTGTCCACTCTGTCCTCACAAGCACCTTTTTTTTGACTTTTCCCCAGCACCGGCCTCCAATATGCCGAACGTCCTGGCCTGGCTCCCACAGCCAAGGTGGCAGCCAGAACAACTCTTGCTTTCTTTCACGGTCTCTGGGAACTACTTGCTTTGCCACCCAGACTTTGGGGCTGCGGGCTTTGCTGGACACTCTGTCCTCACAAGCACCTTTTTTTCACCTTTTCCCAGCACCGGCCTCCAATATGCCGAACGTCCTGGCCTGGCTCCCACTCCCAAGGTGGCAGCCAGAACAACCCTTGCTTTCTTTCAAGGTCTCTGGGGACTACTTGCATTGCCACCCAGACTTTGGGGCTGCAGGCTTTCCTGGCCACTCTATCCTCAAAAGCACCTTTTTTTCACCTTTTCCCAGCACCGGCCTCCAAAAATGCCGATCTCCAGGAGATGAGTCCCACAACCAAGGCATCAGCAAGACCAAGTCTTGCTTGTTTTCATGGTCTCTGGGAACTACTTGCATTGCCACCCAAACTTTGGGGCTGAGGGCTTTCCTGGCCACTCTGTCCTCACAAGCACCTTTTTTTTAACTTTTCCCAGCACCGGCCTCCAAAAATTCGAAACATCCTGGCCTGGTTCCCACAGCCAAGGTGTCAGCAAGACCAAGTCTTGCTTGTTTTCAAGGTCTCTGGGAACTACTTGCATTGCCACCCAGACTTTGGGGCTGAGGGCTTTCCTGGCCACTCTGTCCTCACAAGCACCTTTTTTTTAACTTTTCCTCAGCACCGGCCTCCAATATGCCGAACGTCCGGAGCTGAGTCCTACACCCAAGGTGGCAGCCAGAACAACTCTTGCTTTCTTTCAAGATCTCTGGGAACTACTTGCATTGCCACCCAGACTTTGGGGCTGCGGGCTTTCCTGGCCACTCGATTCTCAAAAGCACCTTTTTTCTTTATCATTTCCTGCACCGGCCCATAAAAATGCCGATCTTCAGGAGTTGACTCCCACAACCCAGGTGGCAGCCAGAACACCTCTTGATTTTTAGGAACGCCTCTGGGAACTACTTGCATTGCCACCCAGACTTTGGGGCTGCGGGCTTTCCTGGCCACTCTGTCCTCAAAACTACCTTTTTTTCACTTTTTCCCAGCACCGCCCTCCAAAAATGCCGATCTTCAGGAGATGAGTCCCTCAACCAAGGCATCAGCAAGACCAAGTCTTGCTTGTTTTCAAGGTCTCTGGGAACGACTTGCATGGCCACCCAGACTTTGGGGCTGCGGGCTTTCCTGGCCACTGTGTCCTCAAAAGCACCTGTTTTTCACTTTTTCCCAGCACCGGCCTCCAAAAATTCGAAACATCCTGGCCTGGTTCCCACAGCCAAGGCATCAGCAAGACCAAGTCTTGCTTGTTTTCAAGGTCTCTGGGAACTACTTGCATTGCCACCCAGACTTTGGGGCTGTGGGCTTTCCTGGCCACTCGATCCTCAAAAGCACCTTTTTTCTTTATCATTTTCCTGCACCGGCCCATAAAAATTCTGAACCTCAGGAGCTGACTCCCACAACCCAGGTGGCAACCAGAACACCTCTTGATTTTTAGGAACGCCTCTGGGGAACTACTTGCATTGCCACCCAGACTTTGGGGCTGCGGGCTTTCCTGGCCACTCGATCCTCAAAAGCACCTGTTTTTCACTTTTTCCCAGCACCGGCCTCCAAAAATTCGAAACATCCTGGCCTGGTTCCCACAGCCAAGGTGTCAGCAAGACCAAGTCTTGCTTGTTTTCAAGGTCTCTGGGAACTACTTGCATTGCCACCCAGACTTTGGGGCTGCGGGCTTTCCTGGCCACTCTGTCCTCACAAGCACCTTTTTTTTTAAGTTTTCCTCAGCACCGGCCTCCAATATGCCGAACGTCCGGAGCTGAGTCCTACACCCAAGGTGGCAGCCAGAACAACTCTTGCTTTCTTTCAAGATCTCTGGGAACTACTTGCATTGCCACCCAGAGTTTGGGGCTGCGGGCTTTCCTGGCCACTCTGTCCTCACAAGCACCTTTTTTTTAACTTTTCCTCAGCACCGGCCTCCAATATGCCGAACGTCCGGAGCTGAGTCCTACACCCAAGGTGGCAGCCAGAACAGCTCTTGCTTTCTTTCAAGATCTCTGGGAACTACTTGCATTGCCACCCAGAGTTTGGGGCTGCGGGCTTTCCTGGCCACTCGATTCTCAAAAGCACCTTTTTTCTTTATCATTTTCCTGCACCGGCCCATAAAAATGCCGATCTTCAGGAGCTGACTCCCACAAACCAGGTGGCAGCCAGAACACCTCTTGATTTTTAGGAACGCCTCTGGGAACTACTTGCATTGCCACCCAGACTTTGGGGCTGCGGGCTTTCCTGTCCACTCTGTCCTCACAAGCACCTTTTTTTTGACTTTTCCCCAGCACCGGCCTCCAATATGCCGAACGTCCTGGCCTGGCTCCCACAGCCAAGGTGGCAGCCAGAACAACTCTTGCTTTCTTTCACGGTCTCTGGGAACTACTTGCTTTGCCACCCAGACTTTGGGGCTGCGGGCTTTGCTGGACACTCTGTCCTCACAAGCACCTTTTTTTCACCTTTTCCCAGCACCGGCCTCCAATATGCCGAACGTCCTGGCCTGGCTCCCACTCCCAAGGTGGCAGCCAGAACAACCCTTGCTTTCTTTCAAGGTCTCTGGGGACTACTTGCATTGCCACCCAGACTTTGGGGCTGCAGGCTTTCCTGGCCACTCTATCCTCAAAAGCACCTTTTTTTCACCTTTTCCCAGCACCGGCCTCCAAAAATGCCGATCTCCAGGAGATGAGTCCCACAACCAAGGTGGCAGCCAGAACAACTCTTGCTTTCTTTCAAGATCTCTGGGAACTACTTGCATTGCCACCCAAACTTTGGGGCTGTGGGCTTTCCTGGCCACTGTCCTCAAAAGCACCTTTTTTCTTTATCATTTTCCTGCACCGGCCCATAAAAATTCTGAACCTCAGGAGCTGACTCCACAACCCAGGTGGCAGCCAGAACACCTCTTGATTTTTAGGAACGCCTCTGGGGAACTACTTGCATTGCCACCCAGACTTTGGGGCTGCGGGCTTTCCTGGCCACTCGATCCTCAAAAGCACCTGTTTTTCACCTTTTCCCAGCACCGGCCTCCAAAAATTCGAAACATCCTGGCCTGGTTCCCACAGCCAAGGTGTCAGCAAGACCAAGTCTTGCTTGTTTTCAAGGTCTCTGGGAACTACTTGCATTGCCACCCAGACTTTGGGGCTGAGGGCTTTCCTGGCCACTCTGTCCTCACAAGCACCTTTTTTTTAACTTTTCCTCAGCACCGGCCTCCAATATGCCGAACGTCCGGAGCTGAGTCCTACACCCAAGGTGGCAGCCAGAACAACTCTTGCTTTCTTTCAAGATCTCTGGGAACTACTTGCATTGCCACCCAGACTTTGGGGCTGCGGGCTTTCCTGGCCACTCGATTCTCAAAAGCACCTTTTTTCTTTATCATTTCCTGCACCGGCCCATAAAAATGCCGATCTTCAGGAGTTGACTCCCACAACCCAGGTGGCAGCCAGAACACCTCTTGATTTTTAGGAACGCCTCTGGGAACTACTTGCATTGCCACCCAGACTTTGGGGTTGTGGGCTTTCCTGGCCACTGTGTCCTCAAAAGCACCTGTTTTTCACTTTTTCCCAGCACCGGCCTCCAAAAATTCGAAACATCCTGGCCTGGTTCCCACAGCCAAGGCATCAGCAAGACCAAGTCTTGCTTGTTTTCAAGGTCTCTGGGAACTACTTGCATTGCCACCCAGACTTTGGGGCTGCGGGCTTTCCTGGCCACTCTGTCCTCAAAACTACCTTTTTTTCACTTTTTCCCAGCACCGCCCTCCAAAAATGCCGATCTTCAGGAGATGAGTCCCTCAACCAAGGCATCAGCAAGACCAAGTCTTGCTTGTTTTCAAGGTCTCTGGGAACGACTTGCATGGCCACCCAGACTTTGGGGCTGCGGGCTTTCCTGGCCACTGTGTCCTCAAAAGCACCTGTTTTTCACTTTTTCCCAGCACCGGCCTCCAAAAATTCGAAACATCCTGGCCTGGTTCCCACAGCCAAGGCATCAGCAAGACCAAGTCTTGCTTGTTTTCAAGGTCTCTGGGAACTACTTGCATTGCCACCCAGACTTTGGGGCTGTGGGCTTTCCTGGCCACTCGATCCTCAAAAGCACCTTTTTTCTTTATCATTTTCCTGCACCGGCCCATAAAAATTCTGAACCTCAGGAGCTGACTCCCACAACCCAGGTGGCAACCAGAACACCTCTTGATTTTTAGGAACGCCTCTGGGGAACTACTTGCATTGCCACCCAGACTTTGGGGCTGCGGGCTTTCCTGGCCACTCGATCCTCAAAAGCACCTGTTTTTCACTTTTTCCCAGCACCGGCCTCCAAAAATTCGAAACATCCTGGCCTGGTTCCCACAGCCAAGGTGTCAGCAAGACCAAGTCTTGCTTGTTTTCAAGGTCTCTGGGAACTACTTGCATTGCCACCCAGACTTTGGGGCTGCGGGCTTTCCTGGCCACTCTGTCCTCACAAGCACCTTTTTTTTTAAGTTTTCCTCAGCACCGGCCTCCAATATGCCGAACGTCCGGAGCTGAGTCCTACACCCAAGGTGGCAGCCAGAACAACTCTTGCTTTCTTTCAAGATCTCTGGGAACTACTTGCATTGCCACCCAGAGTTTGGGGCTGCGGGCTTTCCTGGCCACTCTGTCCTCACAAGCACCTTTTTTTTAACTTTTCCTCAGCACCGGCCTCCAATATGCCGAACGTCCGGAGCTGAGTCCTACACCCAAGGTGGCAGCCAGAACAGCTCTTGCTTTCTTTCAAGATCTCTGGGAACTACTTGCATTGCCACCCAGAGTTTGGGGCTGCGGGCTTTCCTGGCCACTCGATTCTCAAAAGCACCTTTTTTCTTTATCATTTTCCTGCACCGGCCCATAAAAATGCCGATCTTCAGGAGCTGACTCCCACAAACCAGGTGGCAGCCAGAACACCTCTTGATTTTTAGGAACGCCTCTGGGAACTACTTGCATTGCCACCCAGACTTTGGGGCTGCGGGCTTTCCTGTCCACTCTGTCCTCACAAGCACCTTTTTTTTGACTTTTCCCCAGCACCGGCCTCCAATATGCCGAACGTCCTGGCCTGGCTCCCACAGCCAAGGTGGCAGCCAGAACAACTCTTGCTTTCTTTCACGGTCTCTGGGAACTACTTGCTTTGCCACCCAGACTTTGGGGCTGCGGGCTTTCCTGGCCACTCGATCCTCAAAAGCACCTGTTTTTCACCTTTTCCCAGCACCGGCCTCCAAAAATTCGAAACATCCTGGCCTGGTTCCCACAGCCAAGGTGTCAGCAAGACCAAGTCTTGCTTGTTTTCAAGGTCTCTGGGAACTACTTGCATTGCCACCCAGACTTTGGGGCTGAGGGCTTTCCTGGCCACTCTGTCCTCACAAGCACCTTTTTTTTAACTTTTCCTCAGCACCGGCCTCCAATATGCCGAACGTCCGGAGCTGAGTCCTACACCCAAGGTGGCAGCCAGAACAACTCTTGCTTTCTTTCAAGATCTCTGGGAACTACTTGCATTGCCACCCAGACTTTGGGGCTGCGGGCTTTCCTGGCCACTCGATTCTCAAAAGCACCTTTTTTCTTTATCATTTCCTGCACCGGCCCATAAAAATGCCGATCTTCAGGAGTTGACTCCCACAACCCAGGTGGCAGCCAGAACACCTCTTGATTTTTAGGAACGCCTCTGGGAACTACTTGCATTGCCACCCAGACTTTGGGGTTGTGGGCTTTCCTGGCCACTGTGTCCTCAAAAGCACCTGTTTTTCACTTTTTCCCAGCACCGGCCTCCAAAAATTCGAAACATCCTGGCCTGGTTCCCACAGCCAAGGCATCAGCAAGACCAAGTCTTGCTTGTTTTCAAGGTCTCTGGGAACTACTTGCATTGCCACCCAGACTTTGGGGCTGCGGGCTTTCCTGGCCACTCTGTCCTCAAAACTACCTTTTTTTCACTTTTTCCCAGCACCGCCCTCCAAAAATGCCGATCTTCAGGAGATGAGTCCCTCAACCAAGGCATCAGCAAGACCAAGTCTTGCTTGTTTTCAAGGTCTCTGGGAACGACTTGCATGGCCACCCAGACTTTGGGGCTGCGGGCTTTCCTGGCCACTGTGTCCTCAAAAGCACCTGTTTTTCACTTTTTCCCAGCACCGGCCTCCAAAAATTCGAAACATACTGGCCTGGTTCCCACAGCCAAGGCATCAGCAAGACCAAGTCTTGCTTGTTTTCAAGGTCTCTGGGAACTACTTGCATTGCCACCCAGACTTTGGGGCTGTGGGCTTTCCTGGCCACTCGATCCTCAAAAGCACCTTTTTTCTTTATCATTTTCCTGCACCGGCCCATAAAAATTCTGAACCTCAGGAGCTGACTCCCACAACCCAGGTGGCAACCAGAACACCTCTTGATTTTTAGGAACGCCTCTGGGGAACTACTTGCATTGCCACCCAGACTTTGGGGCTGCGGGCTTTCCTGGCCACTCGATCCTCAAAAGCACCTGTTTTTCACTTTTTCCCAGCACCGGCCTCCAAAAATTCGAAACATCCTGGCCTGGTTCCCACAGCCAAGGTGTCAGCAAGACCAAGTCTTGCTTGTTTTCAAGGTCTCTGGGAACTACTTGCATTGCCACCCAGACTTTGGGGCTGCGGGCTTTCCTGGCCACTCTGTCCTCACAAGCACCTTTTTTTTTAAGTTTTCCTCAGCACCGGCCTCCAATATGCCGAACGTCCGGAGCTGAGTCCTACACCCAAGGTGGCAGCCAGAACAACTCTTGCTTTCTTTCAAGATCTCTGGGAACTACTTGCATTGCCACCCAGACTTTGGGGCTGCGGGCTTTCCTGGCCACTCTGTCCTCACAAGCACCTTTTTTTTAACTTTTCCTCAGCACCGGCCTCCAATATGCCGAACGTCCGGAGCTGAGTCCTACACCAAAGGTGGCAGCCAGAACAACTCTTGCTTTCTTTCAAGATCTCTGGGAACTACTTGCATTGCCACCCAGAGTTTGGGGCTGCGGGCTTTCCTGGCCACTCGATTCTCAAAAGCACCTTTTTTTCACCTTTTCCCAGCACCGGCCTCCAAAAATTCCAAACGTTAGCAGCTGACTCCACAACCCAGGTGGCAGCCAGAACATCTCCCGCTTGTTTTCAAGGTCTCTGCGAACTACTTGCATTGCCACCCAGACTTTCGGGCTGCGGGCTTTCCTGGCCACTCGATCCTCAAAAGCACCTTTTTTCTTTACCATTTTCCTGCACCGGCCCATAAAAATGCCGAACTTCAGGAGCTGACTCCCACAAACCAGGTGGCAGCCAGAACACCTCTTTATTTTTAGGAACGCTTCTGGGAACTACTTGCATTGCCACCCAGACTTTGAGGCTGCGGGCTTTCCTGGCCACTCTATCCTCAAAAGCACCTTTTTTTCACCTTTCCCCAGCACCGGCCTCCAAAAATGCCGATCTTCAGGAGATGAGTCCCACAACCAAGGCGTCAGCAAGACCAAGTCTTGCTTGTTTTCGTGGTCTCTGGGAACTACTTGCATTGCCACCCAAACTTTGGGGCTGTGGGCTTTCCTGGCCACTGTCCTCAAAAGCACCTTTTTTCTTTATCATTTTCCTGCACCGGCCCATAAAAATTCTGAACCTCAGGAGCTGACTCCACAACCCAGGTGGCAGCCAGAACACCTCTTGATTTTTAGGAACGCCTCTGGGGAACTACTTGCATTGCCACCCAGACTTTGGGGCTGCGGGCTTTCCTGGCCACTCTGTCCTCAAAACTGCCTTTTTTTCACTTTTTCCCAGCACCGGCCTCCAAAAATGCCGATCTTCAGGAGATGAGTCCCAAAATCAAGGCATCAGCAAGACCAAGTCTTGCTTTCTTTCAAGGTCTCTGGGAAATACTAACATTGCCACCCAGACTTTGGGGCTACGGGCTTTCCTGGCCACTCGATCATCACAAGCACTTTTTTTCACTTTTTCCCAGCACCGGCCTCCAAAAATGCCGATCTTCAGGAGATGAGTCCCACAACCAAGGCATCAGCAAGACCAAGTCTTGCTTGTTTTCAAGGTCTCTGGGAATTACTTGCATTGCCACCCAGACTTTGGGGCTGTGGGCTTTCCTGGCCACTGTCCTCAAAAGCACCTTTTTTCTTTATCATTTTCCTGCACCGGCCCATAAAAATCCTGAACCTCCGGAGCTGACTCCACACCCCAGGTGGCAGCCAGAACACCTCTTGATTTTTAGGAACGCCTCTGGGGAACTACTTGCATTGCCACCCAGACTTTGGGGCTGCGGGCTTTCCTGGCCACTCGATCCTCAAAAGCACCTGTTTTTCACCTTTTCCCAGCACCGGCCTCCAAAAATTCGAAACATCCTGGCCTGGTTCCCACAGCCAAGGTGTCAGCAAGACCAAGTCTTGCTTGTTTTCAAGGTCTCTGGGAACTACTTGCATTGCCACCCAGACTTTGGGGCTGAGGGCTTTCCTGGCCACTCTGTCCTCACAAGCACCTTTTTTTTAACTTTTCCTCAGCACCGGCCTCCAATATGCCGAACGTCCGGAGCTGAGTCCTACACCCAAGGTGGCAGCCAGAACAACTCTTGCTTTCTTTCAAGATCTCTGGGAACTACTTGCATTGCCACCCAGACTTTGGGGCTGCGGGCTTTCCTGGCCACTCGATTCTCAAAAGCACCTTTTTTCTTTATCATTTCCTGCACCGGCCCATAAAAATGCCGATCTTCAGGAGATGAGTCCCACAACCCAGGTGGCAGCCAGAACACCTCTTGATTTTTAGGAACGCCTCTGGGAACTACTTGCATTGCCACCCAGACTTTGGGGTTGTGGGCTTTCCTGGCCACTGTGTCCTCAAAAGCACCTGTTTTTCACTTTTTCCCAGCACCGGCCTCCAAAAATTCGAAACATCCTGGCCTGGTTCCAACAGCCAAGGCATCAGCAAGACCAAGTCTTGCTTGTTTTCAAGGTCTCTGGGAACTACTTGCATTGCCACCCAGACTTTGGGGCTGCGGGCTTTCCTGGCCACTCTGTCCTCAAAAGCACCTTTTTTTCACTTTTTCCCAGCACCGCCCTCCAAAAATGCCGATCTTCAGGAGATGAGTCCCTCAACCAAGGCATCAGCAAGACCAAGTCTTGCTTGTTTTCAAGGTCTCTGGGAACGACTTGCATGGCCACCCAGACTTTGGGGCTGCGGGCTTTCCTGGCCACTGTGTCCTCAAAAGCACCTGTTTTTCACTTTTTCCCAGCACCGGCCTCCAAAAATTCGAAACATCCTGGCCTGGTTCCCACAGCCAAGGCATCAGCAAGACCAAGTCTTGCTTGTTTTCAAGGTCTCTGGGAACTACTTGCATTGCCACCCAGACTTTGGGGCTGTGGGCTTTCCTGGCCACTCGATCCTCAAAAGCACCTTTTTTCTTTATCATTTTCCTGCACCGGCCCATAAAAATTCTGAACCTCAGGAGCTGACTCCCACAACCCAGGTGGCAACCAGAACACCTCTTGATTTTTAGGAACGCCTCTGGGGAACTACTTGCATTGCCACCCAGACTTTGGGGCTGCGGGCTTTCCTGGCCACTCGATCCTCAAAAGCACCTGTTTTTCACTTTTTCCCAGCACCGGCCTCCAAAATTTCGAAACATCCTGGCCTGGTTCCCACAGCCAAGGTGTCAGCAAGACCAAGTCTTGCTTGTTTTCAAGGTCTCTGGGAACTACTTGCATTGCCACCCAGACTTTGGGGCTGCGGGCTTTCCTGGCCACTCTGTCCTCACAAGCACCTTTTTTTTTAAGTTTTCCTCAGCACCGGCCTCCAATATGCCGAACGTCCGGAGCTGAGTCCTACACCCAAGGTGGCAGCCAGAACAACTCTTGCTTTCTTTCAAGATCTCTGGGAACTACTTGCATTGCCACCCAGACTTTGGGGCTGCGGGCTTTCCTGGCCACTCTGTCCTCACAAGCACCTTTTTTTTAACTTTTCCTCAGCACCGGCCTCCAATATGCCGAACGTCCGGAGCTGAGTCCTACACCAAAGGTGGCAGCCAGAACAACTCTTGCTTTCTTTCAAGATCTCTGGGAACTACTTGCATTGCCACCCAGAGTTTGGGGCTGCGGGCTTTCCTGGCCACTCGATTCTCAAAAGCACCTTTTTTCTTTATCATTTTCCTGCACCGGCCCATAAAAATGCCGATCTTCAGGAGCTGACTCCCACAAACCAGGTGGCAGCCAGAACACCTCTTGATTTTTAGGAACGCCTCAGGGAACTACTTGCATTGCCACCCAGACTTTGGGGCTGTGGGCTTTCCTGGCCACTCTCTCCTCAAAAGCACCTTTTTTTCACTTTTTCCCAACACCGGCCTCCAAAAATGCCGATCTTAAGGAGCTGACTCCCACAACCCAGGTGGCAGCCAGAACACCTCTTGATTTTTAGGAACGCCTCTGGGGAACTACTTGCATTGCCACCCAGACTTTGGGGCTGCGGGCTTTCCTGACCACTCGATCCTCAAAAGCACCTGTTTTTCACCTTTTCCCAGAACCGGCCTCCAAAAATGCCGGTCTTCAGGAGATGAGTCCCACAACCAAGGCATCAGCAAGACCAAGTCTTGCTTGTTTTCAAGGTCTCTGGGAACTACTTGCATTGCCACCCAGACTTTGGGGCTGCGGGCTTTCCTGGCCACTGTGTCCTCAAAAGCACCTGTTTTTCACTTTTTCCCAGCACCGGCCTCCAAAAATTCGAAACATCCTGGCCTGGTTCCCACAGCCAAGGCATCAGCAAGACCAAGTCTTGCTTGTTTTCAAGGTCTCTGGGAACTACTTGCATTGCCACCCAGACTTTGGGGCTGTGGGCTTTCCTGGCCACTCGATCCTCAAAAGCACCTTTTTTCTTTATCATTTTTCCTGCACCGGCCCATAAAAATTCTGAACCTCAGGAGCTGACTCCCACAAACCAGGTGGCAACCAGAACACCTCTTGATTTTTAGGAACGCCTCTGGGGAACTACTTGCATTGCCACCCAGACTTTGGGGCTGCGGGCTTTCCTGGCCACTCGATCCTCAAAAGCACCTGTTTTTCACTTTTTCCCAGCACCGGCCTCCAAAATTTCGAAACATCCTGGCCTGGTTCCCACAGCCAAGGTGTCAGCAAGACCAAGTCTTGCTTGTTTTCAAGGTCTCTGGGAACTACTTGCATTGCCACCCAGACTTTGGGGCTGCGGGCTTTCCTGGCCACTCTGTCCTCACAAGCACCTTTTTTTTTAAGTTTTCCTCAGCACCGGCCTCCAATATGCCGAACGTCCGGAGCTGAGTCCTACACCCAAGGTGGCAGCCAGAACAGCTCTTGCTTTCTTTCAAGATCTCTGGGAACTACTTGCATTGCCACCCAGAGTTTGGGGCTGCGGGCTTTCCTGGCCACTCGATTCTCAAAAGCACCTTTTTTCTTTATCATTTTCCTGCACCGGCCCATAAAAATGCCGATCTTCAGGAGCTGACTCCCACAAACCAGGTGGCAGCCAGAACACTTATTGATTTTTAGGAACGCCTCTGGGAACTACTTGCATTGCCACCCAGACTTTGGGGCTGTGGGCTTTCCTGGCCACTCTCTCCTCAAAAGCACCTTTTTTTCACTTTTTCCCAACACCGGCCTCCAAAAATGCCGATCTTAAGGAGCTGACTCCCACAACCCAGGTGGCAGCCAGAACACCTCTTGATTTTTAGGAACGCCTCTGGGGAACTACTTGCATTGCCACCCAGACTTTGGGGCTGCGGGCTTTCCTGGCCACTCGATCCTCAAAAGCACCTTTTTTTCACTTTTTCCCAGCACCGGCCTCCAAAAATTCGAAACATCCTGGCCTGGTTCCCACAGCCAAGGTGTCAGCAAGACCAAGTCTTGCTTGTTTTCAAGGTCTCTGGGAACTACTTGCATTGCCACCCAGACTTTGGGGCTGCGGGCTTTCCTATCCACTCTGTCCTCACAAGCACCTTTTTTTCACTTTTTCCCAGCACCGGCCTCCAAAAATGCCGATCTTCAGGAGATGAGTCCCACAACCAAGGCGTCAGCAAGACCAAGCCTTGCTTGTTTTCTTGGTCTCTGGGAACTACTTGCATTGCCACCCAGACTTTTGGGGCTGTGGGCTTTCCTGTCCACTCTGTCCTCACAAGCACTTTTTTTTGACTTTTCCCCAGCACCGGCCTCCAATATGCCGAACGTCCTGGCCTGGCTCCCACAGCCAAGGTAGCAGGCAGAACAACTCTTGCTTTCTTTCAAGGTCTCTGGGAACTACTTGCATTGCCACCCAGACTTTGGGGCTGCGGGCTTTCCTGGCCACTCTCTCCTCAAAAGAACCTTTTTTACACCTTTTCCCAGCACCGGCCTCCAAAAATTCTAAACGTTAGCAGCTGACTCCACAACCCAGGTGGCAGCCAGAACATCTCCTGCTTGTTTTGAACGTCTCTGGGAACTACTTGCATTGCCACCCAGACTTTGGGGCTGCGGGCTTTCCTGGCCACTCGATCCTCAAAAGCACCTGTTTTTCACTTTTTCCCAACACCGTCCTCCAAAAATTCGAAACATCCTGGCCTGGTTCCCACAGCCAAGGTGTCAGCAAGACCAAGTCTTGCTTGTTTTCAAGGTCTCTGGGAACTACTTGCATTGCCACCCAGACTTTGGGGCTGTGGGCTTTCCTGGCCACTCGATCCTCAAAACCAGCTTTTTTTCACTTTTTCCCAGCACCGGCCTCCAAAAATGCCGATCTTCAAGAGATGAGTCCCACAACCAAGGCATCAGCAAGACCAAGTCTTGCTTGTTTTCATGGTCTCTGGGAACTACTTGCATTGCCACCCAAACTTTGGGGCTGTGGGCTTTCCTGGCCACTGTCCTCAAAAGCACCTTTTTTCTTTATCATTTTCCTGCACCGGCCCATAAAAATTCTGAACCTCAGGAGCTGACTCCACAACCCAGGTGGCAGCCAGAACACCTCTTGATTTTTAGGAACGCCTCTGGGGAACTACTTGCATTGCCACCCAGACTTTGGGGCTGCGGGCTTTCCTGGCCACTCTGTCCTCAAAACTACCTTTTTTTCACTTTTTCCCAGCACCGGCCTCCAAAAATGCCGATCTTCAGGAGATGAGTCCCACAACCAAGGCGTCAGCAAGACCAAGTCTTGCTTTCTTTCAAGGTCTCTGGGAACTACTTGCATTGCCACCCAGACTTTGGGGCTACGGGCTTTCCTGGCCACTCGATCATCACAAGCACTTTTTTTCACCTTTTCCCAGCACCGGCCTCCAAAAATGCCGATCTTCAGGAGATGAGTCCCAAAATCAAGGCATCAGCAAGACCAAGTCTTGCTTTCTTTCAAGGTCTCTGGGAACTACTTGCATTGCCACCCAGACTTTGGGGCTGTGGGCTTTCCTGGCCACTCGATCCTCAAAAGCACCTTTTTTTCACTTTTTCCCAGCACCGGCCTCCAAAAATTCGAAACATCCTGGCCTGGTTCCCACAGCCAAGGCATCAGCAAGACCAAGTCTTGCTTGTTTTCAAGGTCTCTGGGAACGACTTGCATGGCCACCCAGACTTTGGGGCTGCGGGCTTTCCTGGCCACTCGATCCTCAAAAGAACCTTTTTTTCACTTTTCCCTAGCACCGGCCTCCAATATGCCGAACGTCCTAGCCTGGCTCCTATCCCAAGGCATCAGCAAGACCAAGTCTTGCTTGTTTTCATGGTCTCTGGGAACTACTTGCGTTGCCACCCAGACTTTGGGGCTGTGGGCTTTCCTGGCCACTCTGTCCTCAAAACCACCTTTTTTTTCTCTTTTCCCCAGCACCGGCCTCCAATAAGCTGAACGTCCTGGCCTGGCTCCCACAGCCAAGGTGGCAGCCAGAAAAACTCTTGCTTTCTTTCAAGGTCTCTGGGAACTACGTGCATTGCCACCCAGATTTTGGGGCTGCGGGCTTTCCTGGCCACTCGATTCTCAAAAGCACCTTTTTTTCACCTTTTCCCAGCAACGGCCTCCAAAAATTCCAAACGTTAGGAGCTGACTCCACAACCCAGGTGGCAGCCAGAACACCTCCTGCTTGTTTTGAACGTCTCTGGGAACTACTTGCATTGCCACCCAGACTTTGGGGCTGCGGGCTTTCCTGGCCACTCTATCCTCAAAAGAACCTGTTTTGCACTTTTTCCCAGCACCGGCCTCCAAAAATGCCGATCTTCAGGAGATGAGTCCCACAACCAAGGCATCAGCAAGACCAAGTCTTGCTTGTTTTCAAGGTCTCTGGGAACTACTTGCATTGCCACCCAGACTTTGGGGCTGCGGGCTTTCCTGGCCACTCGGTCCTCAAAAGAACCTTTTTTTCACTTTTTCCCAGCACCGGCCTCCAAAAATTCGAAACATCCTGGCCTGGTTCCCACAGCCAAGGTGTCAGCAAGACCAAGTCTTGCTTGTTTTCAAGGTCTCTGGGTACTACTTCCATTGCCACCCAGACTTTGGGGCTGCGGGCTTTCTTGGCCACTCTGTCCTCAAAACTACCTTTTTTTCACTTTTTCCCAGCACCGGCCTCCAAAAATGCCGATCTTCAGGAGATGAGTCCCACAGCCAAGGCATCAGCAAGACCAAGTCTTGCTTGTTTTCAAGGTCTCTGGGAACGACTTGCATGGCCACCCAGACTTTGGGGCTGTGGGCTTTCCTGGCCACTCTGTCCTCAAAACCACCTTTTTTTCACCTTTTCCCAGCACCGGCCTCCAAAATTCCCAACGTTAGGAGCTGACTCCACAACCCAGGTGGCAGCCAGAACACCTCCTGCTTGTTTTGAACGTCTCTGGGAACTACTTGCATTGCCACCCAGACTTTGGGGCTGTGGGCTTTCCTGGCCACTCGATCCTCAAAAGCACCTATTTTTCACCTTTTCCCAGCACCGGCCTCCAAAAATTCCCAACGTTAGGAGCTGACTCCACAACCCAGGTGGCAGCCAGAACACCTCCTGCTTGTTTTGAACGTCTCTGGGAACTACTTGCATTGCCACCCAGACTTTGGGGCTGCGGGCTTTCCTGTCCACTCTGTCCTCACAAGCACCTTTTTTTCACTTTTTCCCAGCACCGGCCTCCAATATGCCGAACGTCCTGGCCTGGCTCCCACTCCCAAGGTGGCAGCCAGAACAACCCTTGCTTTCTTTCAAGGTCTCTGGGGACTACTTGCATTGCCACCCAGACTTTGGGGCTGCAGGCTTTCCTGGCCACTCTATCCTCAAAAGCACCTTTTTTTCACCTTTTCCCAGCACCGGCCTCCAAAAATGCCGATCTCCAGGAGATGAGTCCCACAACCAAGGCATCAGCAAGACCAAGTCTTGCTTGTTTTCATGGTCTCTGGGAACTACTTGCATTGCCACCCAAACTTTGGGGCTGTGGGCTTTCCTGGCCACTGTCCTCAAAAGCACCTTTTTTCTTTATCATTTTCCTGCACCGGCCCATAAAAATTCTGAACCTCAGGAGCTGACTCCACAACCCAGGTGGCAGCCAGAACACCTCTTGATTTTTAGGAACGCCTCTGGGGAACTACTTGCATTGCCACCCAGACTTTGGGGCTGCGGGCTTTCCTGGCCACTCGATCCTCAAAAGCACCTGTTTTTCACTTTTTCCCAGCACCGGCCTCCAAAAATTCGAAACATCCTGGCCTGGTTCCCACAGCCAAGGTGTCAGCAAGACCAAGTCTTGCTTGTTTTCAAGGTCTCTGGGAACTACTTGCATTGCCACCCAGACTTTGGGGCTGCGGGCTTTCCTGGCCACTCTGTCCTCACAAGCACCTTTTTTTTAACTTTTCCTCAGCACCGGCCTCCAATATGCCGAACGTCCGGAGCTGAGTCCTACACCCAAGGTGGCAGCCAGAACAACTCTTGCTTTCTTTCAAGATCTCTGGGAACTACTTGCATTGCCACCCAGACTTTGGGGCTGCGGGCTTTCCTGGCCACTCGATTCTCAAAAGCACCTTTTTTCTTTATCATTTCCTGCACCGGCCCATAAAAATGCCGATCTTCAGGAGTTGACTCCCACAACCCAGGTGGCAGCCAGAACACCTCTTGATTTTTAGGAACGCCTCTGGGAACTACTTGCATTGCCACCCAGACTTTGGGGTTGTGGGCTTTCCTGGCCACTGTGTCCTCAAAAGCACCTGTTTTTCACTTTTTCCCAGCACCGGCCTCCAAAAATTCGAAACATCCTGGCCTGGTTCCCACAGCCAAGGCATCAGCAAGACCAAGTCTTGCTTGTTTTCAAGGTCTCTGGGAACTACTTGCATTGCCACCCAGACTTTGGGGCTGCGGGCTTTCCTGGCCACTCTGTCCTCAAAACTACCTTTTTTTCACTTTTTCCCAGCACCGCCCTCCAAAAATGCCGATCTTCAGGAGATGAGTCCCTCAACCAAGGCATCAGCAAGACCAAGTCTTGCTTGTTTTCAAGGTCTCTGGGAACGACTTGCATGGCCACCCAGACTTTGGGGCTGCGGGCTTTCCTGGCCACTGTGTCCTCAAAAGCACCTGTTTTTCACTTTTTCCCAGCACCGGCCTCCAAAAATTCGAAACATCCTGGCCTGGTTCCCACAGCCAAGGCATCAGCAAGACCAAGTCTTGCTTGTTTTCAAGGTCTCTGGGAACTACTTGCATTGCCACCCAGACTTTGGGGCTGCGGGCTTTCCTGGCCACTCTGTCCTCAAAACTACCTTTTTTTCACTTTTTCCCAGCACCGCCCTCCAAAAATGCCGATCTTCAGGAGATGAGTCCCTCAACCAAGGCATCAGCAAGACCAAGTCTTGCTTGTTTTCAAGGTCTCTGGGAACGACTTGCATGGCCACCCAGACTTTGGGGCTGCGGGCTTTCCTGGCCACTGTGTCCTCAAAAGCACCTGTTTTTCACTTTTTCCCAGCACCGGCCTCCAAAAATTCGAAACATCCTGGCCTGGTTCCCACAGCCAAGGCATCAGCAAGACCAAGTCTTGCTTGTTTTCAAGGTCTCTGGGAACTACTTGCATTGCCACCCAGACTTTGGGGCTGTGGGCTTTCCTGGCCACTCGATCCTCAAAAGCACCTTTTTTCTTTATCATTTTCCTGCACCGGCCCATAAAAATTCTGAACCTCAGGAGCTGACTCCCACAACCCAGGTGGCAACCAGAACACCTCTTGATTTTTAGGAACGCCTCTGGGGAACTACTTGCATTGCCACCCAGACTTTGGGGCTGCGGGCTTTCCTGGCCACTCGATCCTCAAAAGCACCTGTTTTTCACTTTTTCCCAGCACCGGCCTCCAAAATTTCGAAACATCCTGGCCTGGTTCCCACAGCCAAGGTGTCAGCAAGACCAAGTCTTGCTTGTTTTCAAGGTCTCTGGGAACTACTTGCATTGCCACCCAGACTTTGGGGCTGCGGGCTTTCCTGGCCACTCTGTCCTCACAAGCACCTTTTTTTTTAAGTTTTCCTCAGCACCGGCCTCCAATATGCCGAACGTCCGGAGCTGAGTCCTACACCCAAGGTGGCAGCCAGAACAACTCTTGCTTTCTTTCAAGATCTCTGGGAACTACTTGCATTGCCACCCAGACTTTGGGGCTGCGGGCTTTCCTGGCCACTCTGTCCTCACAAGCACCTTTTTTTTAACTTTTCCTCAGCACCGGCCTCCAATATGCCGAACGTCCGGAGCTGAGTCCTACACCAAAGGTGGCAGCCAGAACAACTCTTGCTTTCTTTCAAGATCTCTGGGAACTACTTGCATTGCCACCCAGAGTTTGGGGCTGCGGGCTTTCCTGGCCACTCGATTCTCAAAAGCACCTTTTTTCTTTATCATTTTCCTGCACCGGCCCATAAAAATGCCGATCTTCAGGAGCTGACTCCCACAAACCAGGTGGCAGCCAGAACACCTCTTGATTTTTAGGAACGCCTCTGGGAACTACTTGCATTGCCACCCAGACTTTGGGGCTGTGGGCTTTCCTGGCCACTCTCTCCTCAAAAGCACCTTTTTTTCACTTTTTCCCAACACCGGCCTCCAAAAATGCCGATCTTAAGGAGCTGACTCCCACAACCCAGGTGGCAGCCAGAACACCTCTTGATTTTTAGGAACGCCTCTGGGGAACTACTTGCATTGCCACCCAGACTTTGGGGCTGCGGGCTTTCCTGACCACTCGATCCTCAAAAGCACCTGTTTTTCACCTTTTCCCAGAACCGGCCTCCAAAAATGCCGGTCTTCAGGAGATGAGTCCCACAACCAAGGCATCAGCAAGACCAAGTCTTGCTTGTTTTCAAGGTCTCTGGGAACTACTTGCATTGCCACCCAGACTTTGGGGCTGCGGGCTTTCCTGGCCACTGTGTCCTCAAAAGCACCTGTTTTTCACTTTTTCCCAGCACCGGCCTCCAAAAATTCGAAACATCCTGGCCTGGTTCCCACAGCCAAGGCATCAGCAAGACCAAGTCTTGCTTGTTTTCAAGGTCTCTGGGAACTACTTGCATTGCCACCCAGACTTTGGGGCTGTGGGCTTTCCTGGCCACTCGATCCTCAAAAGCACCTTTTTTCTTTATCATTTTTCCTGCACCGGCCCATAAAAATTCTGAACCTCAGGAGCTGACTCCCACAACCCAGGTGGCAACCAGAACACCTCTTGATTTTTAGGAACGCCTCTGGGGAACTACTTGCATTGCCACCCAGACTTTGGGGCTGCGGGCTTTCCTGGCCACTCGATCCTCAAAAGCACCTGTTTTTCACTTTTTCCCAGCACCGGCCTCCAAAATTTCGAAACATCCTGGCCTGGTTCCCACAGCCAAGGTGTCAGCAAGACCAAGTCTTGCTTGTTTTCAAGGTCTCTGGGAACTACTTGCATTGCCACCCAGACTTTGGGGCTGCGGGCTTTCCTGGCCACTCTGTCCTCACAAGCACCTTTTTTTTTAAGTTTTCCTCAGCACCGGCCTCCAATATGCCGAACGTCCGGAGCTGAGTCCTACACCCAAGGTGGCAGCCAGAACAACTCTTGCTTTCTTTCAAGATCTCTGGGAACTACTTGCATTGCCACCCAGAGTTTGGGGCTGCGGGCTTTCCTGGCCACTCGATCCTCAAAAGAACCTTTTTTTCACTTTTCCCTAGCACCGGCCTCCAATATGCCGAACGTCCTAGCCTGGCTCCTATCCCAAGGCATCAGCAAGACCAAGTCTTGCTTGTTTTCATGGTCTCTGGGAACTACTTGCGTTGCCACCCAGACTTTGGGGCTGTGGGCTTTCCTGTCCACTCTGTCCTCACAAGCACCTTTTTTTTCTCTTTTCCCCAGCACCGGCCTCCAATAAGCTGAACGTCCTGGCCTGGCTCCCACAGCCAAGGTGGCAGCCAGAAAAACTCTTGCTTTCTTTCAAGGTCTCTGGGAACTACGTGCATTGCCACCCAGACTTTGGGGCTGCGGGCTTTCCTGGCCACTCGATTCTCAAAAGCACCTTTTTTTCACCTTTTCCCAGCAACGGCCTCCAAAAATTCCAAACGTTAGGAGCTGACTCCACAACCCAGGTGGCAGCCAGAACACCTCCTGCTTGTTTTGAACGTCTCTGGGAACTACTTGCATTGCCACCCAGACTTTGGGGCTGCGGGCTTTCCTGGCCACTCTATCCTCAAAAGAACCTGTTTTGCACTTTTTCCCAGCACCGGCCTCCAAAAATGCCGATCTTCAGGAGATGAGTCCCACAACCAAGGCATCAGCAAGACCAAGTCTTGCTTGTTTTCATGGTCTCTGGGAACTACTTGCATTGCCACCCAGACTTTGGGGCTGCGGGCTTTCCTGGCCACTCGGTCCTCAAAAGAACCTTTTTTTCACTTTTTCCCAGCACCGGCCTCCAAAAATTCGAAACATCCTGGCCTGGTTCCCACAGCCAAGGTGTCAGCAAGACCAAGTCTTGCTTGTTTTCAAGGTCTCTGGGTACTACTTCCATTGCCACCCAGACTTTGGGGCTGCGGGCTTTCTTGGCCACTCTGTCCTCAAAACTACCTTTTTTTCACTTTTTCCCAGCACCGGCCTCCAAAAATGCCGATCTTCAGGAGATGAGTCCCACAGCCAAGGCATCAGCAAGACCAAGTCTTGCTTGTTTTCAAGGTCTCTGGGAACGACTTGCATGGCCACCCAGACTTTGGGGCTGTGGGCTTTCCTGGCCACTCTGTCCTCAAAACCACCTTTTTTTCACCTTTTCCCAGCACCGGCCTCCAAAATTCCCAACGTTAGGAGCTGACTCCACAACCCAGGTGGCAGCCAGAACACCTCCTGCTTGTTTTGAACGTCTCTGGGAACTACTTGCATTGCCACCCAGACTTTGGGGCTGTGGGCTTTCCTGGCCACTCGATCCTCAAAAGCACCTATTTTTCACCTTTTCCCAGCACCGGCCTCCAAAAATTCCCAACGTTAGGAGCTGACTCCACAACCCAGGTGGCAGCCAGAACACCTCCTGCTTGTTTTCAACGTCTCTGGGAACTACTTGCATTGCCACCCAGACTTTGGGGCTGCGGGCTTTCCTGTCCACTCTGTCCTCACAAGCACCTTTTTTTTGACTTTTCCCCAGCACCGGCCTCCAATATGCCGAACGTCCTGGCCTGGCTCCCACAGCCAAGGTGGCAGCCAGAACAACTCTTGCTTTCTTTCACGGTCTCTGGGAACTACTTGCTTTGCCACCCAGACTTTGGGGCTGCGGGCTTTCCTGTCCACTCTGTCCTCACAAGCACCTTTTTTTCACTTTTTCCCAGCACCGGCCTCCAATATGCCGAACGTCCTGGCCTGGCTCCCACTCCCAAGGTGGCAGCCAGAACAACCCTTGCTTTCTTTCAAGGTCTCTGGGGACTACTTGCATTGCCACCCAGACTTTGGGGCTGCAGGCTTTCCTGGCCACTCTATCCTCAAAAGCACCTTTTTTTCACCTTTTCCCAGCACCGGCCTCCAAAAATGCCGATCTCCAGGAGATGAGTCCCACAACCAAGGCATCAGCAAGACCAAGTCTTGCTTGTTTTCATGGTCTCTGGGAACTACTTGCATTGCCACCCAAACTTTGGGGCTGTGGGCTTTCCTGGCCACTGTCCTCAAAAGCACCTTTTTTCTTTATCATTTTCCTGCACCGGCCCATAAAAATTCTGAACCTCAGGAGCTGACTCCACAACCCAGGTGGCAGCCAGAACACCTCTTGATTTTTAGGAACGCCTCTGGGGAACTACTTGCATTGCCACCCAGACTTTGGGGCTGCGGGCTTTCCTGGCCACTCGATCCTCAAAAGCACCTGTTTTTCACTTTTTCCCAGCACCGGCCTCCAAAAATTCGAAACATCCTGGCCTGGTTCCCACAGCCAAGGTGTCAGCAAGACCAAGTCTTGCTTGTTTTCAAGGTCTCTGGGAACTACTTGCATTGCCACCCAGACTTTGGGGCTGAGGGCTTTCCTGGCCACTCTGTCCTCACAAGCACCTTTTTTTTAACTTTTCCTCAGCACCGGCCTCCAATATGCCGAACGTCCGGAGCTGAGTCCTACACCCAAGGTGGCAGCCAGAACAACTCTTGCTTTCTTTCAAGATCTCTGGGAACTACTTGCATTGCCACCCAGACTTTGGGGCTGCGGGCTTTCCTGGCCACTCGATTCTCAAAAGCACCTTTTTTCTTTATCATTTCCTGCACCGGCCCATAAAAATGCCGATCTTCAGGAGCTGACTCCCACAACCCAGGTGGCAGCCAGAACACCTCTTGATTTTTAGGAACGCCTCTGGGAACTACTTGCATTGCCACCCAGACTTTGGGGCTGTGGGCTTTCCTGGCCACTCTCTCCACAAAAGCACCTTTTTTTCACTTTTTCCCAACACCGGCCTCCAAAAATGCCGATCTTAAGGAGCTGACTCCCACAACCAAGGCATCAGCAAGACCAAGTCTTGCTTGTTTTCAAGGTCTCTGGGAACTACTTGCATTGCCACCCAGACTTTGGGGCTGTGGGCTTTCCTGGCCACTGTGTCCTCAAAAGCACCTGTTTTTCACTTTTTCCCAGCACCGGCCTCCAAAAATTCGAAACATCCTGGCCTGGTTCCCACAGCCAAGGCATCAGCAAGACCAAGTCTTGCTTGTTTTCAAGGTCTCTGGGAACTACTTGCATTGCCACCCAGACTTTGGGGCTGCGGGCTTTCCTGGCCACTCTGTCCTCAAAACTACCTTTTTTTCACTTTTTCCCAGCACCGCCCTCCAAAAATGCCGATCTTCAGGAGATGAGTCCCTCAACCAAGGCATCAGCAAGACCAAGTCTTGCTTGTTTTCAAGGTCTCTGGGAACGACTTGCATGGCCACCCAGACTTTGGGGCTGCGGGCTTTCCTGGCCACTGTGTCCTCAAAAGCACCTGTTTTTCACTTTTTCCCAGCACCGGCCTCCAAAAATTCGAAACATACTGGCCTGGTTCCCACAGCCAAGGCATCAGCAAGACCAAGTCTTGCTTGTTTTCAAGGTCTCTGGGAACTACTTGCATTGCCACCCAGACTTTGGGGCTGTGGGCTTTCCTGGCCACTCGATCCTCAAAAGCACCTTTTTTCTTTATCATTTTCCTGCACCGGCCCATAAAAATTCTGAACCTCAGGAGCTGACTCCCACAACCCAGGTGGCAACCAGAACACCTCTTGATTTTTAGGAACGCCTCTGGGGAACTACTTGCATTGCCACCCAGACTTTGGGGCTGCGGGCTTTCCTGGCCACTCGATCCTCAAAAGCACCTGTTTTTCACTTTTTCCCAGCACCGGCCTCCAAAAATTCGAAACATCCTGGCCTGGTTCCCACAGCCAAGGTGTCAGCAAGACCAAGTCTTGCTTGTTTTCAAGGTCTCTGGGAACTACTTGCATTGCCACCCAGACTTTGGGGCTGCGGGCTTTCCTGGCCACTCTGTCCTCACAAGCACCTTTTTTTTTAAGTTTTCCTCAGCACCGGCCTCCAATATGCCGAACGTCCGGAGCTGAGTCCTACACCCAAGGTGGCAGCCAGAACAACTCTTGCTTTCTTTCAAGATCTCTGGGAACTACTTGCATTGCCACCCAGACTTTGGGGCTGCGGGCTTTCCTGGCCACTCTGTCCTCACAAGCACCTTTTTTTTAACTTTTCCTCAGCACCGGCCTCCAATATGCCGAACGTCCGGAGCTGAGTCCTACACCAAAGGTGGCAGCCAGAACAACTCTTGCTTTCTTTCAAGATCTCTGGGAACTACTTGCATTGCCACCCAGAGTTTGGGGCTGCGGGCTTTCCTGGCCACTCGATTCTCAAAAGCACCTTTTTTCTTTATCATTTTCCTGCACCGGCCCATAAAAATGCCGATCTTCAGGAGCTGCCTCCCACAAACCAGGTGGCAGCCAGAACACCTCTTGATTTTTAGGAACGCCTCTGGGAACTACTTGCATTGCCACCCAGACTTTGGGGCTGTGGGCTTTCCTGGCCACTCTCTCCTCAAAAGCACCTTTTTTTCACTTTTTCCCAACACCGGCCTCCAAAAATGCCGATCTTAAGGAGCTGACTCCCACAACCCAGGTGGCAGCCAGAACACCTCTTGATTTTTAGGAACGCCTCTGGGGAACTACTTGCATTGCCACCCAGACTTTGGGGCTGCGGGCTTTCCTGACCACTCGATCCTCAAAAGCACCTGTTTTTCACCTTTTCCCAGAACCGGCCTCCAAAAATGCCGGTCTTCAGGAGATGAGTCCCACAACCAAGGCATCAGCAAGACCAAGTCTTGCTTGTTTTCAAGGTCTCTGGGAACTACTTGCATTGCCACCCAGACTTTGGGGCTGCGGGCTTTCCTGGCCACTGTGTCCTCAAAAGCACCTGTTTTTCACTTTTTCCCAGCACCGGCCTCCAAAAATTCGAAACATCCTGGCCTGGTTCCCACAGCCAAGGCATCAGCAAGACCAAGTCTTGCTTGTTTTCAAGGTCTCTGGGAACTACTTGCATTGCCACCCAGACTTTGGGGCTGTGGGCTTTCCTGGCCACTCGATCCTCAAAAGCACCTTTTTTCTTTATCATTTTCCTGCACCGGCCCATAAAAATTCTGAACCTCAGGAGCTGACTCCCACAACCCAGGTGGCAACCAGAACACCTCTTGATTTTTAGGAACGCCTCTGGGGAACTACTTGCATTGCCACCCAGACTTTGGGGCTGCGGGCTTTCCTGGCCACTCGATCCTCAAAAGCACCTGTTTTTCACTTTTTCCCAGCACCGGCCTCCAAAATTTCGAAACATCCTGGCCTGGTTCCCACAGCCAAGGTGTCAGCAAGACCAAGTCTTGCTTGTTTTCAAGGTCTCTGGGAACTACTTGCATTGCCACCCAGATTTTGGGGCTGCGGGCTTTCCTGGCCACTCTGTCCTCACAAGCACCTTTTTTTTTAAGTTTTCCTCAGCACCGGCCTCCAATATGCCGAACGTCCGGAGCTGAGTCCTACACCCAAGGTGGCAGCCAGAACAACTCTTGCTTTCTTTCAAGATCTCTGGGAACTACTTGCATTGCCACCCAGACTTTGGGGCTGCGGGCTTTCCTGGCCACTCTGTCCTCACAAGCACCTTTTTTTTAACTTTTCCTCAGCACCGGCCTCCAATATGCCGAACGTCCGGAGCTGAGTCCTACACCCAAGGTGGCAGCCAGAACAACTCTTGCTTTCTTTCAAGATCTCTGGGAACTACTTGCATTGCCACCCAGAGTTTGGGGCTGCGGGCTTTCCTGGCCACTCGATTCTCAAAAGCACCTTTTTTCTTTATCATTTCCTGCACCGGCCCATAAAAATGCCGATCTTCAGGAGTTGACTCCCACAACCCAGGTGGCAGCCAGAACACCTCTTGATTTTTAGGAACGCCTCTGGGAACTACTTGCATTGCCACCCAGACTTTGGGGCTGTGGGCTTTCCTGGCCACTCTCTCCACAAAAGCACCTTTTTTTCACTTTTTCCCAACACCGGCCTCCAAAAATGCCGATCTTAAGGAGCTGACTCCCACAACCCAGGTGGCAGCCAGAACACCTCTTGATTTTTAGGAACGCCTCTGGGGAACTACTTGCATTGCCACCCAGACTTTGGGGCTGCGGGCTTTCCTGACAACTCGATCCTCAAAAGCACCTGTTTTTCACCTTTTCCCAGAACCGGCCTCCAAAAATGCCGGTCTTCAGGAGATGAGTCCCACAACCAAGGCATCAGCAAGACCAAGTCTTGCTTGTTTTCAAGGTCTCTGGGAACTACTTGCATTGCCACCCAGACTTTGGGGCTGCGGGCTTTCCTGGCCACTGTGTCCTCAAAAGCACCTGTTTTTCACTTTTTCCCAGCACCGGCCTCCAAAAATTCGAAACATCCTGGCCTGGTTCCCACAGCCAAGGCATCAGCAAGACCAAGTCTTGCTTGTTTTCAAGGTCTCTGGGAACTACTTGCATTGCCACCCAGACTTTGGGGCTGCGGGCTTTCCTGGCCACTCTGTCCTCAAAACTACCTTTTTTTCACTTTTTCCCAGCACCGCCCTCCAAAAATGCCGATCTTCAGGAGATGAGTCCCTCAACCAAGGCATCAGCAAGACCAAGTCTTGCTTGTTTTCAAGGTCTCTGGGAACGACTTGCATGGCCACCCAGACTTTGGGGCTGCGGGCTTTCCTGGCCACTGTGTCCTCAAAAGCACCTGTTTTTCACTTTTTCCCAGCACCGGCCTCCAAAAATTCGAAACATCCTGGCCTGGTTCCCACAGCCAAGGCATCAGCAAGACCAAGTCTTGCTTGTTTTCAAGGTCTCTGGGAACTACTTGCATTGCCACCCAGACTTTGGGGCTGTGGGCTTTCCTGGCCACTCGATCCTCAAAAGCACCTTTTTTCTTTATCATTTTCCTGCACCGGCCCATAAAAATTCTGAACCTCAGGAGCTGACTCCCACAACCCAGGTGGCAACCAGAACACCTCTTGATTTTTAGGAACGCCTCTGGGGAACTACTTGCATTGCCACCCAGACTTTGGGGCTGCGGGCTTTCCTGGCCACTCGATCCTCAAAAGCACCTGTTTTTCACTTTTTCCCAGCACCGGCCTCCAAAAATTCGAAACATCCTGGCCTGGTTCCCACAGCCAAGGTGTCAGCAAGACCAAGTCTTGCTTGTTTTCAAGGTCTCTGGGAACTACTTGCATTGCCACCCAGACTTTGGGGCTGCGGGCTTTCCTGGCCACTCTGTCCTCACAAGCACCTTTTTTTTTAAGTTTTCCTCAGCACCGGCCTCCAATATGCCGAACGTCCGGAGCTGAGTCCTACACCCAAGGTGGCAGCCAGAACAACTCTTGCTTTCTTTCAAGATCTCTGGGAACTACTTGCATTGCCACCCAGACTTTGGGGCTGCGGGCTTTCCTGGCCACTCTGTCCTCACAAGCACCTTTTTTTTAACTTTTCCTCAGCACCGGCCTCCAATATGCCGAACGTCCGGAGCTGAGTCCTACACCAAAGGTGGCAGCCAGAACAACTCTTGCTTTCTTTCAAGATCTCTGGGAACTACTTGCATTGCCACCCAGAGTTTGGGGCTGCGGGCTTTCCTGGCCACTCGATTCTCAAAAGCACCTTTTTTCTTTATCATTTTCCTGCACCGGCCCATAAAAATGCCGATCTTCAGGAGCTGCCTCCCACAAACCAGGTGGCAGCCAGAACACCTCTTGATTTTTAGGAACGCCTCTGGGAACTACTTGCATTGCCACCCAGACTTTGGGGCTGTGGGCTTTCCTGGCCACTCTCTCCTCAAAAGCACCTTTTTTTCACTTTTTCCCAACACCGGCCTCCAAAAATGCCGATCTTAAGGAGCTGACTCCCACAACCCAGGTGGCAGCCAGAACACCTCTTGATTTTTAGGAACGCCTCTGGGGAACTACTTGCATTGCCACCCAGACTTTGGGGCTGCGGGCTTTCCTGACCACTCGATCCTCAAAAGCACCTGTTTTTCACCTTTTCCCAGAACCGGCCTCCAAAAATGCCGGTCTTCAGGAGATGAGTCCCACAACCAAGGCATCAGCAAGACCAAGTCTTGCTTGTTTTCAAGGTCTCTGGGAACTACTTGCATTGCCACCCAGACTTTGGGGCTGCGGGCTTTCCTGGCCACTGTGTCCTCAAAAGCACCTGTTTTTCACTTTTTCCCAGCACCGGCCTCCAAAAATTCGAAACATCCTGGCCTGGTTCCCACAGCCAAGGCATCAGCAAGACCAAGTCTTGCTTGTTTTCAAGGTCTCTGGGAACTACTTGCATTGCCACCCAGACTTTGGGGCTGTGGGCTTTCCTGGCCACTCGATCCTCAAAAGCACCTTTTTTCTTTATCATTTTCCTGCACCGGCCCATAAAAATTCTGAACCTCAGGAGCTGACTCCCACAACCCAGGTGGCAACCAGAACACCTCTTGATTTTTAGGAACGCCTCTGGGGAACTACTTGCATTGCCACCCAGACTTTGGGGCTGCGGGCTTTCCTGGCCACTCGATCCTCAAAAGCACCTGTTTTTCACTTTTTCCCAGCACCGGCCTCCAAAATTTCGAAACATCCTGGCCTGGTTCCCACAGCCAAGGTGTCAGCAAGACCAAGTCTTGCTTGTTTTCAAGGTCTCTGGGAACTACTTGCATTGCCACCCAGATTTTGGGGCTGCGGGCTTTCCTGGCCACTCTGTCCTCACAAGCACCTTTTTTTTTAAGTTTTCCTCAGCACCGGCCTCCAATATGCCGAACGTCCGGAGCTGAGTCCTACACCCAAGGTGGCAGCCAGAACAACTCTTGCTTTCTTTCAAGATCTCTGGGAACTACTTGCATTGCCACCCAGACTTTGGGGCTGCGGGCTTTCCTGGCCACTCTGTCCTCACAAGCACCTTTTTTTTAACTTTTCCTCAGCACCGGCCTCCAATATGCCGAACGTCCGGAGCTGAGTCCTACACCCAAGGTGGCAGCCAGAACAACTCTTGCTTTCTTTCAAGATCTCTGGGAACTACTTGCATTGCCACCCAGACTTTGGGGCTGCGGGCTTTCCTGGCCACTCGATTCTCAAAAGCACCTTTTTTCTTTATCATTTCCTGCACCGGCCCATAAAAATGCCGATCTTCAGGAGTTGACTCCCACAACCCAGGTGGCAGCCAGAACACCTCTTGATTTTTAGGAACGCCTCTGGGAACTACTTGCATTGCCACCCAGACTTTGGGGCTGTGGGCTTTCCTGGCCACTCTCTCCACAAAAGCACCTTTTTTTCACTTTTTCCCAACACCGGCCTCCAAAAATGCCGATCTTAAGGAGCTGACTCCCACAACCAAGGCATCAGCAAGACCAAGTCTTGCTTGTTTTCAAGGTCTCTGGGAACTACTTGCATTGCCACCCAGACTTTGGGGTTGTGGGCTTTCCTGGCCACTGTGTCCTCAAAAGCACCTGTTTTTCACTTTTTCCCAGCACCGGCCTCCAAAATTTCGAAACATCCTGGCCTGGTTCCCACAGCCAAGGCATCAGCAAGACCAAGTCTTGCTTGTTTTCAAGGTCTCTGGGAACTACTTGCATTGCCACCCAGACTTTGGGGCTGCGGGCTTTCCTGGCCACTCTGTCCTCAAAACTACCTTTTTTTCACTTTTTCCCAGCACCGCCCTCCAAAAATGCCGATCTTCAGGAGATGAGTCCCTCAACCAAGGCATCAGCAAGACCAAGTCTTGCTTGTTTTCAAGGTCTCTGGGAACGACTTGCATGGCCACCCAGACTTTGGGGCTGCGGGCTTTCCTGGCCACTGTGTCCTCAAAAGCACCTGTTTTTCACTTTTTCCCAGCACCGGCCTCCAAAAATTCGAAACATACTGGCCTGGTTCCCACAGCCAAGGCATCAGCAAGACCAAGTCTTGCTTGTTTTCAAGGTCTCTGGGAACTACTTGCATTGCCACCCAGACTTTGGGGCTGTGGGCTTTCCTGGCCACTCGATCCTCAAAAGCACCTTTTTTCTTTATCATTTTCCTGCACCGGCCCATAAAAATTCTGAACCTCAGGAGCTGACTCCCACAACCCAGGTGGCAACCAGAACACCTCTTGATTTTTAGGAACGCCTCTGGGGAACTACTTGCATTGCCACCCAGACTTTGGGGCTGCGGGCTTTCCTGGCCACTCGATCCTCAAAAGCACCTGTTTTTCACTTTTTCCCAGCACCGGCCTCCAAAATTTCGAAACATCCTGGCCTGGTTCCCACAGCCAAGGTGTCAGCAAGACCAAGTCTTGCTTGTTTTCAAGGTCTCTGGGAACTACTTGCATTGCCACCCAGACTTTGGGGCTGCGGGCTTTCCTGGCCACTCTGTCCTCACAAGCACCTTTTTTTTTAAGTTTTCCTCAGCACCGGCCTCCAATATGCCGAACGTCCGGAGCTGAGTCCTACACCCAAGGTGGCAGCCAGAACAACTCTTGCTTTCTTTCAAGATCTCTGGGAACTACTTGCATTGCCACCCAGACTTTGGGGCTGCGGGCTTTCCTGGCCACTCTGTCCTCACAAGCACCTTTTTTTTAACTTTTCCTCAGCACCGGCCTCCAATATGCCGAACGTCCGGAGCTGAGTCCTACACCAAAGGTGGCAGCCAGAACAACTCTTGCTTTCTTTCAAGATCTCTGGGAACTACTTGCATTGCCACCCAGAGTTTGGGGCTGCGGGCTTTCCTGGACACTCGATTCTCAAAAGCACCTTTTTTCTTTATCATTTTCCTGCACCGGCCCATAAAAATGCCGATCTTCAGGAGCTGACTCCCACAAACCAGGTGGCAGCCAGAACACCTCTTGATTTTTAGGAACGCCTCTGGGAACTACTTGCATTGCCACCCAGACTTTGGGGCTGTGGGCTTTCCTGGCCACTCTCTCCTCAAAAGCACCTTTTTTTCACTTTTTCCCAACACCGGCCTCCAAAAATGCCGATCTTAAGGAGCTGACTCCCACAACCCAGGTGGCAGCCAGAACACCTCTTGATTTTTAGGAACGCCTCTGGGGAACTACTTGCATTGCCACCCAGACTTTGGGGCTGCGGGCTTTCCTGACCACTCGATCCTCAAAAGCACCTGTTTTTCACCTTTTCCCAGAACCGGCCTCCAAAAATGCCGGTCTTCAGGAGATGAGTCCCACAACCAAGGCATCAGCAAGACCAAGTCTTGCTTGTTTTCAAGGTCTCTGGGAACTACTTGCATTGCCACCCAGACTTTGGGGCTGCGGGCTTTCCTGGCCACTGTGTCCTCAAAAGCACCTGTTTTTCACTTTTTCCCAGCACCGGCCTCCAAAAATTCGAAACATCCTGGCCTGGTTCCCACAGCCAAGGCATCAGCAAGACCAAGTCTTGCTTGTTTTCAAGGTCTCTGGGAACTACTTGCATTGCCACCCAGACTTTGGGGCTGTGGGCTTTCCTGGCCACTCGATCCTCAAAAGCACCTTTTTTCTTTATCATTTTCCTGCACCGGCCCATAAAAATTCTGAACCTCAGGAGCTGACTCCCACAAACCAGGTGGCAACCAGAACACCTCTTGATTTTTAGGAACGCCTCTGGGGAACTACTTGCATTGCCACCCAGACTTTGGGGCTGCGGGCTTTCCTGGCCACTCGATCCTCAAAAGCACCTGTTTTTCACTTTTTCCCAGCACCGGCCTCCAAAATTTCGAAACATCCTGGCCTGGTTCCCACAGCCAAGGTGTCAGCAAGACCAAGTCTTGCTTGTTTTCAAGGTCTCTGGGAACTACTTGCATTGCCACCCAGACTTTGGGGCTGCGGGCTTTCCTGGCCACTCTGTCCTCACAAGCACCTTTTTTTTTAAGTTTTCCTCAGCACCGGCCTCCAATATGCCGAACGTCCGGAGCTGAGTCCTACACCCAAGGTGGCAGCCAGAACAACTCTTGCTTTCTTTCAAGATCTCTGGGAACTACTTGCATTGCCACCCAGACTTTGGGGCTGCGGGCTTTCCTGGCCACTCTGTCCTCACAAGCACCTTTTTTTTAACTTTTCCTCAGCACCGGCCTCCAATATGCCGAACGTCCGGAGCTGAGTCCTACACCCAAGGTGGCAGCCAGAACAGCTCTTGCTTTCTTTCAAGATCTCTGGGAACTACTTGCATTGCCACCCAGACTTTGGGGTTGTGGGCTTTCCTGGCCACTGTGTCCTCAAAAGCACCTGTTTTTCACTTTTTCCCAGCACCGGCCTCCAAAAATTCGAAACATCCTGGCCTGGTTCCCACAGCCAAGGCATCAGCAAGACCAAGTCTTGCTTGTTTTCAAGGTCTCTGGGAACTACTTGCATTGCCACCCAGACTTTGGGGCTGCGGGCTTTCCTGGCCACTCTGTCCTCAAAACTACCTTTTTTTCACTTTTTCCCAGCACCGCCCTCCAAAAATGCCGATCTTCAGGAGATGAGTCCCTCAACCAAGGCATCAGCAAGACCAAGTCTTGCTTGTTTTCAAGGTCTCTGGGAACGACTTGCATGGCCACCCAGACTTTGGGGCTGCGGGCTTTCCTGGCCACTGTGTCCTCAAAAGCACCTGTTTTTCACTTTTTCCCAGCACCGGCCTCCAAAAATTCGAAACATCCTGGCCTGGTTCCCACAGCCAAGGCATCAGCAAGACCAAGTCTTGCTTGTTTTCAAGGTCTCTGGGAACTACTTGCATTGCCACCCAGACTTTGGGGCTGTGGGCTTTCCTGGCCACTCGATCCTCAAAAGCACCTTTTTTCTTTATCATTTTCCTGCACCGGCCCATAAAAATTCTGAACCTCAGGAGCTGACTCCCACAACCCAGGTGGCAACCAGAACACCTCTTGATTTTTAGGAACGCCTCTGGGGAACTACTTGCATTGCCACCCAGACTTTGGGGCTGCGGGCTTTCCTGGCCACTCGATCCTCAAAAGCACCTGTTTTTCACTTTTTCCCAGCACCGGCCTCCAAAATTTCGAAACATCCTGGCCTGGTTCCCACAGCCAAGGTGTCAGCAAGACCAAGTCTTGCTTGTTTTCAAGGTCTCTGGGAACTACTTGCATTGCCACCCAGACTTTGGGGCTGCGGGCTTTCCTGGCCACTCTGTCCTCACAAGCACCTTTTTTTTTAAGTTTTCCTCAGCACCGGCCTCCAATATGCCGAACGTCCGGAGCTGAGTCCTACACCCAAGGTGGCAGCCATTACAACTCTTGCTTTCTTTCAAGATCTCTGGGAACTACTTGCATTGCCACCCAGACTTTGGGGCTGCGGGCTTTCCTGGCCACTCTGTCCTCACAAGCACCTTTTTTTTAACTTTTCCTCAGCACCGGCCTCCAATATGCCGAACGTCCGGAGCTGAGTCCTACACCCAAGGTGGCAGCCAGAACAACTCTTGCTTTCTTTCAAGATCTCTGGGAACTACTTGCATTGCCACCCAGAGTTTGGGGCTGCGGGCTTTCCTGGACACTCGATTCTCAAAAGCACCTTTTTTCTTTATCATTTTCCTGCACCGGCCCATAAAAATGCCGATCTTCAGGAGCTGACTCCCACAAACCAGGTGGCAGCCAGAACACCTCTTGATTTTTAGGAACGCCTCTGGGAACTACTTGCATTGCCACCCAGACTTTGGGGCTGTGGGCTTTCCTGGCCACTCTCTCCTCAAAAGCACCTTTTTTTCACTTTTTCCCAACACCGGCCTCCAAAAATGCCGATCTTAAGGAGCTGACTCCCACAACCCAGGTGGCAGCCAGAACACCTCTTGATTTTTAGGAACGCCTCTGGGGAACTACTTGCATTGCCACCCAGACTTTGGGGCTGCGGGCTTTCCTGACCACTCGATCCTCAAAAGCACCTGTTTTTCACCTTTTCCCAGAACCGGCCTCCAAAAATGCCGGTCTTCAGGAGATGAGTCCCACAACCAAGGCATCAGCAAGACCAAGTCTTGCTTGTTTTCAAGGTCTCTGGGAACTACTTGCATTGCCACCCAGACTTTGGGGCTGCGGGCTTTCCTGGCCACTGTGTCCTCAAAAGCACCTGTTTTTCACTTTTTCCCAGCACCAGCCTCCAAAAATTCGAAACATCCTGGCCTGGTTCCCACAGCCAAGGCATCAGCAAGACCAAGTCTTGCTTGTTTTCAAGGTCTCTGGGAACTACTTGCATTGCCACCCAGACTTTGGGGCTGTGGGCTTTCCTGGCCACTCGATCCTCAAAAGCACCTTTTTTCTTTATCATTTTCCTGCACCGGCCCATAAAAATTCTGAACCTCAGGAGCTGACTCCCACAAACCAGGTGGCAACCAGAACACCTCTTGATTTTTAGGAACGCCTCTGGGGAACTACTTGCATTGCCACCCAGACTTTGGGGCTGCGGGCTTTCCTGGCCACTCGATCCTCAAAAGCACCTGTTTTTCACTTTTTCCCAGCACCGGCCTCCAAAAATTCGAAACATCCTGGCCTGGTTCCCACAGCCAAGGTGTCAGCAAGACCAAGTCTTGCTTGTTTTCAAGGTCTCTGGGAACTACTTGCATTGCCACCCAGACTTTGGGGCTGCGGGCTTTCCTGGCCACTCTGTCCTCACAAGCACCTTTTTTTTTAAGTTTTCCTCAGCACCGGCCTCCAATATGCCGAACGTCCGGAGCTGAGTCCTACACCCAAGGTGGCAGCCAGAACAACTCTTGCTTTCTTTCAAGATCTCTGGGAACTACTTGCATTGCCACCCAGACTTTGGGGCTGCGGGCTTTCCTGGCCACTCTGTCCTCACAAGCACCTTTTTTTTAACTTTTCCTCAGCACCGGCCTCCAATATGCCGAACGTCCGGAGCTGAGTCCTACACCCAAGGTGGCAGCCAGAACAGCTCTTGCTTTCTTTCAAGATCTCTGGGAACTACTTGCATTGCCACCCAGACTTTGGGGCTGCGGGCTTTCCTGGCCACTCGATTCTCAAAAGCACCTTTTTTCTTTATCATTTTCCTGCACCGGCCCATAAAAATGCCGATCTTCAGGAGCTGACTCCCACAAACCAGGTGGCAGCCAGAACACCTCTTGATTTTTAGGAACGCCTCTGGGAACTACTTGCATTGCCACCCAGACTTTGGGGCTGTGGGCTTTCCTGGCCACTCTCTCCTCAAAAGCACCTTTTTTTCACTTTTTCCCAACACCGGCCTCCAAAAATGCCGATCTTAAGGAGCTGACTCCCACAACCCAGGTGGCAGCCAGAACACCTCTTGATTTTTAGGAACGCCTCTGGGGAACTACTTGCATTGCCACCCAGACTTTGGGGCTGTGGGCTTTCCTGGCCACTCTATCCTCAAAAGCACCTTTTTTTCACTTTTTCCCAGCACCGGCCTCCAAAAATTCGAAACATCCTGGCCTGGTTCCCACAGCCAAGGTGTCAGCAAGACCAAGTCTTGCTTGTTTTCAAGGTCTCTGGGAACTACTTGCATTGCCACCCAGACTTTGGGGCTGCGGGCTTTCCTATCCACTCTGTCCTCACAAGCACCTTTTTTTCACTTTTTCCCAGCACCGGCCTCCAAAAATGCCGATCTTCAGGAGATGAGTCCCACAACCAAGGCGTCAGCAAGACCAAGCCTTGCTTGTTTTCTTGGTCTCTGGGAACTACTTGCATTGCCACCCAGACTTTTGGGGCTGTGGGCTTTCCTGTCCACTCTGTCCTCACAAGCACTTTTTTTTGACTTTTCCCCAGCACCGGCCTCCAATATGCCGAACGTCCTGGCCTGGCTCCCACAGCCAAGGTAGCAGGCAGAACAACTCTTGCTTTCTTTCATGGTCTCTGGGAACTACTTGCATTGCCACCCAGAGTTTGGGGCTGCGGGCTTTCCTGGCCACTCTCTCCTCAAAAGAACCTTTTTTACACCTTTTCCCAGCACCGGCCTCCAAAAATTCTAAACGTTAGCAGCTGACTCCACAACCCAGGTGGCAGCCAGAACATCTCCTGCTTGTTTTGAACGTCTCTGGGAACTACTTGCATTGCCACCCAGACTTTGGGGCTGCGGGCTTTCCTGGCCACTCGATCCTCAAAAGCACCTGTTTTTCACTTTTTCCCAACACCGGCCTCCAAAAATTCAAAACATCCTGGCCTGGTTCCCACAGCCAAGGTGTCAGCAAGACCAAGTCTTGCTTGTTTTCAAGGTCTCTGGGAACTACTTGCATTGCCACCCAGACTTTGGGGCTGTGGGCTTTCCTGGCCACTCGATCCTCAAAACCAGCTTTTTTTCACTTTTTCCCAGCACCGGCCTCCAAAAATGCCGATCTTCAAGAGATGAGTCCCACAACCAAGGCATCAGCAAGACCAAGTCTTGCTTGTTTTCAAGGTCTCTGGGAACTACTTGCATTGCCACCCAGACTTTGGGGCTGCGGGCTTTCCTTTCCATTCTGTCCTCACAAGCACTTTTTTTTCACTTTTCCTCAGCACCGGCCTCCAATATGCCGAACGTCCGGAGCTGAGTCCTACACCCAAGGTGGCAGCCAGAACAACTCTTGCTTTCTTTCAAGATCTCTGGGAACTACTTGCATTGCCACCCAGACTTTGGGGCTGCGGGCTTTCCTGGCCACTCGATCCTCAAAAGCACCTTTTTTCTTTATCATATTCCTGCACCGGCCCATAAAAATGCCGATCTTCAGGAGTTGACTCCCACAACCCAGGTGGCAGCCAGAACACCTCTTGATTTTTAGGAACGCCTCTGGGAACTACTTGCATTGCCACCCAGACTTTGGGGCTGTGGGCTTTCCTGGCCACTCGGTCCTCAAAAGCAACTGTTTTTCACTTTTTCCCAACACCGGCCTCCAAAAATTCGAAACATCCTGGCCTGGTTCCCACAGCCAAGGCGTCTGTAAGAGCAAGTCTTGCTTGTTTTCAAGGTCTCTGGGAACTACTTACATTGCCACCCAGACTTTGGGGCTGCGGACTTTCCTGGCCACTCTGTCCTCAAAACCACCTTTTTATTTTATCATTTTCCTGCACCGGCCCATAAAAATTCTGAACCTCAGGAACTGACTCCCACAACCCAGGTGGCAGCCAGAACACCTCTTGATTTTTAGGAACGCCTCTGGGAACTACTTGCATTGCCACCCAGACTTTGAGGCTGCGGGCTTTCCTGGCCACTCGGTCCTCAAAAGAACCTTTTTTTCACCTTTTCCCAGCACCGGCCTCCAAAAATTCCAAACGTTAGCAGCTGACTCCACAACCCAGGTGGCAGCCAGAACATCTCCCGCTTGTTTTCAAGGTCTCTGCAAACTACTTGCATTGCCACCCAGACTTTCGGGCTGTGGGCTTTCCTGGCCACTCGATCCTCAAAAGCACCTTTTTTCTTTACCATTTTCCTGCACCGGCCCATAAAAATGCCGATCTTCAGGAGCTGACTCCCACAAACCAGGTGGCAGCCAGAACACCTCTTTATTTTTAGGAACGCTTCTGGGAAGTACTTGCATTGCCACCCAGACTTTGAGGCTGCGGGCTTTCCTGGCCACTCGGTCCTCAAAAGCACCTTTTTTTCACCTTTCCCCAGCACCGGCCTCCAAAAATGCCGATCTTCAGGAGATGAGTCCCACAACCAAGGCATCAGCAAGACCAAGTCTTGCTTGTTTTCAAGGTCTCTGGGAACTACTTGCATTGCCACCCAGACTTTGGGGCTGCGGGCTTTCCTGGCCACTCGATCCACAAAAGAACCTTTTTTTCACCTTTTCCCAGCACCAGCCTCCAAAAATTCCAAATGTTAGGAGCTGACTCCACAACCCAGGTGGCAGCCAGAACACCTCCTGCTTGTTTTGAACGTCTCTGGGAACTACTTGCATTGCCACCCAGACTTTGGGGCTGCGGTCTTTCCTGTCCACTCTGTCCTCACAAGCACCTTTTTTTCACTTTTCCTCAGCACCGGCCTCCAGTATGCCGAACTTCAGGAGATGAGTCCTACACCCAAGGTGGCAGCCAGAACAACTCTTGCTTGTTTTCAAGGTCTCTGGGAACTACTTGCATTGCCACCCAGACTTTGGGGCTGCGGGCTTTCCTGGCCACTCGATCCTCAAAACCACCTTTTTTTAATTTTTTCCCAGCACCGGCCTCCAAAAATGCCGATCTTCAAGAGATGAGTCCCACAACCAAGGCATCAGCAAGACCAAGTCTTGCTTGTTTTCAAGGTCTCTGGGAACTACTTGCATTGCCACCCAGACTTTGGGGCTGTGGGCTTTCCTGGCCACTCGATCCTCAAAACCAGCTTTTTTTCACTTTTTCCCAGCACCGGCCTCCAAAAATGCCGATCTTCAAGAGATGAGTCCCACAACCAAGGCATCAGCAAGACCAAGTCTTGCTTGTTTTCAAGGTCTCTGGGAACTACTTGCATTGCCACCCAGACTTTGGGGCTGCGGGCTTTCCTTTCCATTCTGTCCTCACAAGCACTTTTTTTTCACTTTTCCTCAGCACCGGCCTCCAATATGCCGAACGTCCGGAGCTGAGTCCTACACCCAAGGTGGCAGCCAGAACAACTCTTGCTTTCTTTCAAGATCTCTGGGAACTACTTGCATTGCCACCCAGACTTTGGGGCTGCGGGCTTTCCTGGCCACTCGATCCTCAAAAGCACCTTTTTTCTTTATCATTTTCCTCCACCGGCCCATAAAAATGCCGATCTTCAGGAGTTGACTCCCACAACCCAGGTGGCAGCCAGAACACCTCTTGATTTTTAGGAACGCCTCTGGGAACTACTTGCATTGCCACCCAGACTTTGGGGCTGTGGGCTTTCCTGGCCACTCGGTCCTCAAAAGCAACTGTTTTTCACTTTTTCCCAACACCGGCCTCCAAAAATTCGAAACATCCTGGCCTGGTTCCCACAGCCAAGGCGTCTGTAAGAGCAAGTCTTGCTTGTTTTCAAGGTCTCTGGGAACTACTTACATTGCCACCCAGACTTTGGGGCTGCGGACTTTCCTGGCCACTCTGTCCTCAAAACCACCTTTTTATTTTATCATTTTCCTGCACCGGCCCATAAAAATTCTGAACCTCAGGAACTGACTCCCACAACCCAGGTGGCAGCCAGAACACCTCTTGATTTTTAGGAACGCCTCTGGGAACTACTTGCATTGCCACCCAGACTTTGGGGCTGTGGGCTTTCCTGGCCACTCGGTCCTCAAAAGAACCTTTTTTTCACCTTTTCCCAGCACCGGCCTCCAAAAATTCCAAACGTTAGCAGCTGACTCCACAACCCAGGTGGCAGCCAGAACATCTCCCGCTTGTTTTCAAGGTCTCTGCGAACTACTTGCATTGCCACCCAGACTTTCGGGCTGCGGGCTTTCCTGGCCACTCGATCCTCAAAAGCACCTTTTTTCTTTACCATTTTCCTGCACCGGCCCATAAAAATGCCGATCTTCAGGAGCTGACTCCCACAAACCAGGTGGCAGCCAGAACACCTCTTTATTTTTAGGAACGCTTCTGGGAAGTACTTGCATTGCCACCCAGACTTTGAGGCTGCGGGCTTTCCTGGCCACTCGGTCCTCAAAAGCACCTTTTTTTCACCTTTCCCCAGCACCGGCCTCCAAAAATGCCGATCTTCAGGAGATGAGTCCCACAACCAAGGCATCAGCAAGACCAAGTCTTGCTTGTTTTCAAGGTCTCTGGGAACTACTTGCATTGCCACCCAGACTTTGGGGCTGCGGGCTTTCCTGGCCACTCGATCCACAAAAGAACCTTTTTTTCACCTTTTCCCAGCACCAGCCTCCAAAAATTCCAAATGTTAGGAGCTGACTCCACAACCCAGGTGGCAGCCAGAACACCTCCTGCTTGTTTTGAACGTCTCTGGGAACTACTTGCATTGCCACCCAGACTTTGGGGCTGCGGTCTTTCCTGTCCACTCTGTCCTCACAAGCACCTTTTTTTCACTTTTCCTCAGCACCGGCCTCCAGTATGCCGAACTTCAGGAGATGAGTCCTACACCCAAGGTGGCAGCCAGAACAACTCTTGCTTGTTTTCAAGGTCTCTGGGAACTACTTGCATTGCCACCCAGACTTTGGGGCTGCGGGCTTTCCTGGCCACTCGATCCTCAAAACCACCTTTTTTTAATTTTTTCCCAGCACCGGCCTCCAAAAATGCCGATCTTCAAGAGATGAGTCCCACAACCAAGGCATCAGCAAGACCAAGTATTGCTTGTTTTCAAGGTCTCTGGGAACTACTTGCATTGCCACCCAGACTTTGGGGCTGCGGGCTTTCCTTTCCATTCTGTCCTCACAAGCACTTTTTTTTCACTTTTCCTCAGCACCGGCCTCCAATATGCCGAACGTCCGGAGCTGAGTCCTACACCCAAGGTGGCAGCCAGAACAACTCTTGCTTTCTTTCAAGATCTCTGGGAACTACTTGCATTGCCACCCAGACTTTGGGGCTGCGGGCTTTCCTGGCCACTCGATCCTCAAAAGCACCTTTTTTCTTTATCATTTTCCTGCACCGGCCCATAAAAATGCCGATCTTCAGGAGTTGACTCCCACAACCCAGGTGGCAGCCAGAACACCTCTTGATTTTTAGGAACGCCTCTGGGAACTACTTGCATTGCCACCCAGACTTTGGGGCTGTGGGCTTTCCTGGCCACTCGGTCCTCAAAAGCAACTGTTTTTCACTTTTTCCCAACACCGGCCTCCAAAAATTCGAAACATCCTGGCCTGGTTCCCACAGCCAAGGCGTCTGTAAGAGCAAGTCTTGCTTGTTTTCAAGGTCTCTGGGAACTACTTACATTGCCACCCAGACTTTGGGGCTGCGGACTTTCCTGGCCACTCTGTCCTCAAAACCACCTTTTTATTTTATCATTTTCCTGCACCGGCCCATAAAAATTCTGAACCTCAGGAACTGACTCCCACAACCCAGGTGGCAGCCAGAACACCTCTTGATTTTTAGGAACGCCTCTGGGAACTACTTGCATTGCCACCCAGACTTTGAGGCTGCGGGCTTTCCTGGCCACTCGGTCCTCAAAAGAACCTTTTTTTCACCTTTTCCCAGCACCGGCCTCCAAAAATTCCAAACGTTAGCAGCTGACTCCACAACCCAGGTGGCAGCCAGAACATCTCCCGCTTGTTTTCAAGGTCTCTGCGAACTACTTGCATTGCCACCCAGACTTTCGGGCTGCGGGCTTTCCTGGCCACTCGATCCTCAAAAGCACCTTTTTTCTTTACCATTTTCCTGCACCGGCCCATAAAAATGCCGATCTTCAGGAGCTGACTCCCACAAACCAGGTGGCAGCCAGAACACCTCTTTATTTTTAGGAACGCTTCTGGGAAGTACTTGCATTGCCACCCAGACTTTGAGGCTGCGGGCTTTCCTGGCCACTCGGTCCTCAAAAGCACCTTTTTTTCACCTTTTACCTGCACCGGCCTCCAAAAATGCCGATCTTCAGGAGATGAGTCCCACAACCAAGGCATCAGCAAGACCAAGTCTTGCTTGTTTTCAAGGTCTCTGGGAACTACTTGCATTGCCACCCAGACTTTGGGGCTGCGGGCTTTCCTGGCCACTCGATCCACAAAAGAACCTTTTTTTCACCTTTTCCCAGCACCAGCCTCCAAAAATTCCAAATGTTAGGAGCTGACTCCACAACCCAGGTGGCAGCCAGAACACCTCCTGCTTGTTTTAAACGTCTCTGGGAACTACTTGCATTGCCACCCAGACTTTGGGGCTGCGGTCTTTCCTGTCCACTCTGTCCTCACAAGCACCTTTTTTTCACTTTTCCTCAGCACCGGCCTCCAGTATGCCGAACTTCAGGAGATGAGTCCTACACCCAAGGTGGCAGCCAGAACAACTCTTGCTTGTTTTCAAGGTCTCTGGGAACTACTTGCATTGCCACCCAGACTTTGGGGCTGCGGGCTTTCCTGGCCACTCGATCCTCAAAACCACCTTTTTTTAATTTTTTCCCAGCACCGGCCTCCAAAAATGCCGATCTTCAAGAGATGAGTCCCACAACCAAGGCATCAGCAAGACCAAGTCTTGCTTGTTTTCAAGGTCTCTGGGAACTACTTGCATTGCCACCCAGACTTTGGGGCTGCGGGCTTTCCTTTCCATTCTGTCCTCACAAGCACTTTTTTTTCACTTTTCCTCAGCACCGGCCTCCAATATGCCGAACGTCCGGAGCTGAGTCCTACACCCAAGGTGGCAGCCAGAACAACTCTTGCTTTCTTTCAGGATCTCTGGGAACTACTTGCATTGCCACCCAGACTTTGGGGCTGCGGGCTTTCCTGGCCACTCGATCCTCAAAAGCACCTTTTTTCTTTATCATTTTCCTGCACCGGCCCATAAAAATGCCGATCTTCAGGAGTTGACTCCCACAACCCAGGTGGCAACCAGAACACCTCTTGATTTTTAGGAACGCCTCTGGGGAACTACTTGCATTGCCACCCAGACTTTGGGGCTGCGGGCTTTCCTGGCCACTCGATCCTCAAAAGCACCTGTTTTTCACTTTTTCCCAGCACCGGCCTCCAAAATTTCGAAACATCCTGGCCTGGTTCCCACAGCCAAGGTGTCAGCAAGACCAAGTCTTGCTTGTTTTCAAGGTCTCTGGGAACTACTTGCATTGCCACCCAGACTTTGGGGCTGCGGGCTTTCCTATCCACTCTGTCCTCACAAGCACCTTTTTTTCACTTTTTCCCAGCACCGGCCTCCAAAAATGCCGATCTTCAGGAGCTGACTCCCACAACCCAGGTGGCAGCCAGAACACCTCTTGATTTTTAGGAACGCCTCTGGGGAACTACTTGCATTGCCACCCAGACTTTGGGGCTGTGGGCTTTCCTGGCCACTCTATCCTCAAAAGCACCTGTTTTTCACTTTTTCCCAGCACCGGCCTCCAAAAATTCGAAACATCCTGGCCTGGTTCCCACAGCCAAGGTGTCAGCAAGACCAAGCCTTGCTTGTTTTCTTGGTCTCTGGGAACTACTTGCATTGCCACCCAGACTTTTGGGGCTGTGGGCTTTCCTGTCCACTCTGTCCTCACAAGCACTTTTTTTTGACTTTTCCCCAGCACCGGCCTCCAATATGCCGAACGTCCTGGCCTGGCTCCCACAGCCAAGGTAGCAGGCAGAACAACTCTTGCTTTCTTTCACGGTCTCTGGGAACTACTTGCATTGCCACCCAGAGTTTGGGGCTGCGGGCTTTCCTGGCCACTCTCTCCTCAAAAGAACCTTTTTTACACCTTTTCCCAGCACCGGCCTCCAAAAATTCTAAACGTTAGCAGCTGACTCCACAACCCAGGTGGCAGCCAGAACATCTCCTGCTTGTTTTGAACGTCTCTGGGAACTACTTGCATTGCCACCCAGAGTTTGGGGCTGCGGGCTTTCCTGGCCACTCGATCCTCAAAAGCACCTGTTTTTCACTTTTTCCCAACACCGGCCTCCAAAAATTCGAAACATCCTGGCCTGGTTCCCACAGCCAAGGCATCAGCAAGACCAAGTCTTGCTTGTTTTCAAGGTCTCTGGGAACTACTTGCATTGCCACCCAGACTTTGGGGCTGTGGGCTTTCCTTTCCATTCTGTCCTCACAAGCACCTTTTTTTTCACTTTTCCTCAGCACCGGCCTCCAATATGCCGAACGTCCGGAGCTGAGTCCTACACCCAAGGTGGCAGCCAGAACAACTCTTGCTTTCTTTCAAGATCTCTGGGAACTACTTGCATTGCCACCCAGACTTTGGGGCTGCGGGCTTTCCTGGCCACTCGATCCTCAAAAGCACCTTTTTTCTTTATCATTTTCCTGCACCGGCCCATAAAAATGCCGATCTTCAGGAGTTGACTCCCACAACCCAGGTGGCAGCCAGAACACCTCTTGATTTTTAGGAACGCCTCTGGGAACTACTTGCATTGCCACCCAGACTTTGGGGCTGTGGGCTTTCCTGGCCACTCGGTCCTCAAAAGCAACTGTTTTTCACTTTTTCCCAACACCGGCCTCCAAAAATTCGAAACATCCTGGCCTGGTTCCCACAGCCAAGGCGTCTGTAAGAGCAAGTCTTGCTTGTTTTCAAGGTCTCTGGGAACTACTTACATTGCCACCCAGACTTTGGGGCTGCGGACTTTCCTGGCCACTCTGTCCTCAAAACCACCTTTTTATTTTATCATTTTCCTGCACCGGCCCATAAAAATTCTGAACCTCAGGAACTGACTCCCACAACCCAGGTGGCAGCCAGAACACCTCTTGATTTTTAGGAACGCCTCTGGGAACTACTTGCATTGCCACCCAGACTTTGAGGCTGCGGGCTTTCCTGGCCACTCGGTCCTCAAAAGAACCTTTTTTTCACCTTTTCCCAGCACCGGCCTCCAAAAATTCCAAACGTTAGCAGCTGACTCCACAACCCAGGTGGCAGCCAGAACATCTCCCGCTTGTTTTCAAGGTCTCTGCGAACTACTTGCATTGCCACCCAGACTTTCGGGCTGCGGGCTTTCCTGGCCACTCGATCCTCAAAAGCACCTTTTTTCTTTACCATTTTCCTGCACCGGCCCATAAAAATGCCGATCTTCAGGAGCTGACTCCCACAAACCAGGTGGCAGCCAGAACACCTCTTTATTTTTAGGAACGGTTCTGGGAAGTACTTGCATTGCCACCCAGACTTTGAGGCTGCGGGCTTTCCTGGCCACTCGGTCCTCAAAAGCACCTTTTTTTCACCTTTTACCTGCACCGGCCTCCAAAAATGCCGATCTTCAGGAGATGAGTCCCACAACCAAGGCATCAGCAAGACCAAGTCTTGCTTGTTTTCAAGGTCTCTGGGAACTACTTGCATTGCCACCCAGACTTTGGGGCTGCGGGCTTTCCTGGCCACTCGATCCACAAAAGAACCTTTTTTTCACCTTTTCCCAGCACCAGCCTCCAAAAATTCCAAATGTTAGGAGCTGACTCCACAACCCAGGTGGCAGCCAGAACACCTCCTGCTTGTTTTGAACGTCTCTGGGAACTACTTGCATTGCCACCCAGACTTTGGGGCTGCGGTCTTTCCTGTCCACTCTGTCCTCACAAGCACCTTTTTTTCACTTTTCCTCAGCACCGGCCTCCAGTATGCCGAACTTCAGGAGATGAGTCCTACACCCAAGGTGGCAGCCAGAACAACTCTTGCTTGTTTTCAAGGTCTCTGGGAACTACTTGCATTGCCACCCAGACTTTGGGGCTGCGGGCTTTCCTGGCCACTCGATCCTCAAAACCACCTTTTTTTAATTTTTTCCCAGCACCGGCCTCCAAAAATGCCGATCTTCAAGAGATGAGTCCCACAACCAAGGCATCAGCAAGACCAAGTCTTGCTTGTTTTCAAGGTCTCTGGGAACTACTTGCATTGCCACCCAGACTTTGGGGCTGCGGGCTTTCCTTTCCATTCTGTCCTCACAAGCACTTTTTTTTCACTTTTCCTCAGCACCGGCCTCCAATATGCCGAACGTCCGGAGCTGAGTCCTACACCCAAGGTGGCAGCCAGAACAACTCTTGCTTTCTTTCAGGATCTCTGGGAACTACTTGCATTGCCACCCAGACTTTGGGGCTGCGGGCTTTCCTGGCCACTCGATCCTCAAAAGCACCTTTTTTCTTTATCATTTTCCTGCACCGGCCCATAAAAATGCCGATCTTCAGGAGTTGACTCCCACAACCCAGGTGGCAACCAGAACACCTCTTGATTTTTAGGAACGCCTCTGGGGAACTACTTGCATTGCCACCCAGACTTTGGGGCTGCGGGCTTTCCTGGCCACTCGATCCTCAAAAGCACCTGTTTTTCACTTTTTCCCAGCACCGGCCTCCAAAATTTCGAAACATCCTGGCCTGGTTCCCACAGCCAAGGTGTCAGCAAGACCAAGTCTTGCTTGTTTTCAAGGTCTCTGGGAACTACTTGCATTGCCACCCAGACTTTGGGGCTGCGGGCTTTCCTATCCACTCTGTCCTCACAAGCACCTTTTTTTCACTTTTTCCCAGCACCGGCCTCCAAAAATGCCGATCTTCAGGAGCTGACTCCCACAACCCAGGTGGCAGCCAGAACACCTCTTGATTTTTAGGAACGCCTCTGGGGAACTACTTGCATTGCCACCCAGACTTTGGGGCTGTGGGCTTTCCTGGCCACTCTATCCTCAAAAGCACCTGTTTTTCACTTTTTCCCAGCACCGGCCTCCAAAAATTCGAAACATCCTGGCCTGGTTCCCACAGCCAAGGTGTCAGCAAGACCAAGCCTTGCTTGTTTTCTTGGTCTCTGGGAACTACTTGCATTGCCACCCAGACTTTTGGGGCTGTGGGCTTTCCTGTCCACTCTGTCCTCACAAGCACTTTTTTTTGACTTTTCCCCAGCACCGGCCTCCAATATGCCGAACGTCCTGGCCTGGCTCCCACAGCCAAGGTAGCAGGCAGAACAACTCTTGCTTTCTTTCAAGGTCTCTGGGAACTACTTGCATTGCCACCCAGAGTTTGGGGCTGCGGGCTTTCCTGGCCACTCTCTCCTCAAAAGAACCTTTTTTACACCTTTTCCCAGCACCGGCCTCCAAAAATTCTAAACGTTAGCAGCTGACTCCACAACCCAGGTGGCAGCCAGAACATCTCCTGCTTGTTTTGAACGTCTCTGGGAACTACTTGCATTGCCACCCAGACTTTGGGGCTGCGGGCTTTCCTGGCCACTCTATCCTCCAAAGCACCTGTTTTTCACTTTTTCCCAACACCGGCCTCCAAAAATTCGAAACATCCTGGCCTGGTTCCCACAGCCAAGGTGTCAGCAAGACCAAGTCTTGCTTGTTTTCAAGGTCTCTGGGAACTACTTGCATTGCCACCCAGACTTTGGGGCTGTGGCCTTTCCTGGCCACTCGATCCTCTAAACCAGCTTTTTTTCACTTTTTCCCAGCACCGGCCTCCAAAAATGCCGATCTTCAAGAGATGAGTCCCACAACCAAGGCATCAGCAAGACCAAGTCTTGCTTGTTTTCAAGGTCTCTGGGAACTACTTGCATTGCCACCCAGACTTTGGGGCTGCGGGCTTTCCTTTCCATTCTGTCCTCACAAGCACTTTTTTTTCACTTTTCCTCAGCACCGGCCTCCAATATGCCGAACGTCCGGAGCTGAGTCCTACACCCAAGGTGGCAGCCAGAACAACTCTTGCTTTCTTTCAAAATCTCTGGGAACTACTTGCATTGCCACCCAGACTTTGGGGCTGCGGGCTTTCCTGGACACTCGATCCTCAAAAGCACCTTTTTTCTTTATCATTTTCCTGCACCGGCCCATAAAAATGCCGATCTTCAGGAGTTGACTCCCACAACCCAGGTGGCAGCCAGAACACCTCTTGATTTTTAGGAACGCCTCTGGGAACTACTTGCATTGCCACCCAGACTTTGGGGCTGTGGGCTTTCCTGGCCACTCGGTCCTCAAAAGCAACTGTTTTTCACTTTTTCCCAACACCGGCCTCCAAAAATTCGAAACATCCTGGCCTGGTTCCCACAGCCAAGGCGTCTGTAAGAGCAAGTCTTGCTTGTTTTCAAGGTCTCTGGGAACTACTTACATTGCCACCCAGACTTTGGGGCTGCGGACTTTCCTGGCCACTCTGTCCTCAAAAGCACCTTTTTTCTTTATCATTTTCCTGCACCAGCCCATAAAAATTCTGAACCTCAGGAACTGACTCCCACAACCCAGGTGGCAGCCAGAACACCTCTTGATTTTTAGGAACGCCTCTGGGAACTACTTGCATTGCCACCCAGACTTTGAGGCTGCGGGCTTTCCTGGCCACTCGGTCCTCAAAAGAACCTTTTTTTCACCTTTTCCCAGCACCGGCCTCCAAAAATTCCAAACGTTAGCAGCTGACTCCACAACCCAGGTGGCAGCCAGAACATCTCCCGCTTGTTTTCAAGGTCTCTGCGAACTACTTGCATTGCCACCCAGACTTTGAGGCTGCGGGCTTTCCTGGCCACTCGGTCCTCAAAAGAACCTTTTTTTCACCTTTTACCTGCACCGGCCTCCGAAAATTCCCAACGTTAGGAGCTGACTCCCACAGCCCAGGTGGCAGCCAGAACACCTCTTGATTTTTAGGAACGCCTCTGGGGAACTACTTGCATTGCCACCCAGACTTTGGGGCTGCGGGCTTTCCTGGCCACTCTGTCCTCAAAACTACCTTTTTTTCACTTTTTCCCAGCACCGGCCTCCAAAAATGCCGATCTTCAGGAGATGAGTCCCAAAATCAAGGCATCAGCAAGACCAAGTCTTGCTTTCTTTCAAGGTCTCTGGGAACTACTTGCATTGCCACCCAGACTTTGGGGCTACGGGCTTTCCTGGCCACTCGATCATCACAAGCACTTTTTTTCACCTTTTCCCAGCACCGGCCTCCAAAAATGCCGATCTTCAGGAGATGAGTCCCACAACCAAGGCATCAGCAAGACCAAGTCTTGCTTGTTTTCAAGGTCTCTGGGAATTACTTGCATTGCCACCCAGACTTTGGGGCTGTGGGCTTTCCTGGCCACTGTCCTCAAAAGCACCTTTTTTCTTTATCATTTTCCTGCACCGGCCCATAAAAATTCTGAACCTCAGGAGCTGACTCCACACCAAGGTGGCAACCAGAACACCTCTTGATTTTTAGGAACGCCTCTGGGGAACTACTTGCATTGCCACCCAGACTTTGGGGCTGCGGGCTTTCCTGGCCACTCGATCCTCAAAAGCACCTTTTTTTCACCTTTTCCCAGCACCGGCCTCCGAAAATTCCCAACGTTAGGAGCTGACTCCACAACCCAGGTGGCAGCCAGAACACCTCTTGATTTTTAGGAACGCCTCTGGGGAACTACTTGCATTGCCACCCAGACTTTGGGGCTGTGGGCTTTCCTGGCCACTCGATCCTCAAAAGCACCTTTTTTTCACTTTTTCCCAGCACCGGCCTCCAAAAATTCGAAACATCCTGGCCTGGTTCCCACAACCAAGGCATCAGCAAGACCAAGTCTTGCTTGTTTTCAAGGTCCCTGGGAACGACTTGCATGGCCACCCAGACTTTGGGGCTGCGGGCTTTCCTGGCTACTCGATCCTCAAAAGAACCTTTTTTTCACTTTTCCCTAGCACCGGCCTCCAATATGCCGAACGTCCTAGCCTGGCTCCTATCCCAAGGCATCAGCAAGACCAAGTCTTGCTTGTTTTCATGGTCTCTGGGAACTACTTGCGTTGCCACCCAGACTTTGGGGCTGCGGGCTTTCCTGGCCACTCGATCCTCAAAAGAACCTTTTTTTCACTTTTCCCTAGCACCGGCCTCCAATATGCCAAACGTCCTAGCCTGGCTCCTATCCCAAGGCATCAGCAAGACCAAGTCTTGCTTGTTTTCATGGTCTCTGGGAACTACTTGCGTTGCCACCCAGACTTTGGGGCTGTGGGCTTTCCTGTCCACTCTGTCCTCACAAGCACCTTTTTTTTCTCTTTTCCCCAGCACCGGCCTCCAATAAGCTGAACGTCCTGGCCTGGCTCCCACAGCCAAGGTGGCAGCCAGAAAAACTCTTGCTTTCTTTCAAGGTCTCTGGGAACTACGTGCATTGCCACCCAGACTTTGGGGCTGCGGGCTTTCTTGGACACTCTCTCCTCAAAAGCACCTTTTTTCTTTATCATTTCCTGCACCGGCCCATAAAAATGCCGATCTTCAGGAGCTGACTCCCACAAACCAGGTGGCAGCCAGAACACCTCTTGATTTTTAGGAACGCCTCTGGGGAACTACTTGCATTGCCACCCAGACTTTGGGGCTGCGGGCTTTCCTGGCCACTCGATTCTCAAAAGCACCTTTTTTTCACCTTTTCCCAGCAACGGCCTCCAAAAATTCCAAACGTTAGGAGCTGACTCCAGAACCCAGGTGGCAGCCAGAACACCTCCTGCTTGTTTTGAACGTCTCTGGGAACTACTTGCATTGCCACCCAGACTTTGGGGCTGCGGGCTTTCCTGGCCACTCTATCCTCAAAAGAACCTGTTTTGCAATTTTTCCCAGCACCGGCCTCCAAAAATGCCGATCTTCAGGAGATGAGTCCCACAACCAAGGCATCAGCAAGACCAAGTCTTGCTTGTTTTCAAGGTCTCTGGGAACTACTTGCATTGCCACCCAGACTTTGGGGCTGCGGGCTTTCCTGGCCACTCGGTCCTCAAAAGAACCTTTTTTTCACTTTTTCCCAGCACCGGCCTCCAAAAATTCGAAACATCCTGGCCTGGTTCCCACAGCCAAGGTGTCAGCAAGACCAAGTCTTGCTTGTTTTCAAGGTCTCTGGGAACTACTTCCATTGCCACCCAGACTTTGGGGCTGCGGGCTTTCTTGGCCACTCTGTCCTCAAAACTACCTTTTTTTCACTTTTTCCCAGCACCGGCCTCCAAAAATGCCGATCTTCAGGAGATGAGTCCCACAGCCAAGGCATCAGCAAGACCAAGTCTTGCTTGTTTTCAAGGTCTCTGGGAACGACTTGCATGGCCACCCAGACTTTGGGGCTGTGGGCTTTCCTGGCCACTCTGTCCTCAAAACCACCTTTTTTTCACCTTTTCCCAGCACCGGCCTCCAAAATTCCCAACGTTAGGAGCTGACTCCACAACCCAGGTGGCAGCCAGAACACCTCCTTCTTGTTTTGAACGTCTCTGGGAACTACTTGCATTGCCACCCAGACTTTGGGGCTGTGGGCTTTCCTGGCCACTCGATCCTCAAAAGCACCTATTTTTCACCTTTTCCCAGCACCGGCCTCCAAAAATTCCCAACGTTAGGAGCTGACTCCACAACCCAGGTGGCAGCCAGAACACCTCCTGCTTGTTTTGAACGTCTCTGGGAACTACTTGCATTGCCACCCAGACTTTGGGGCTGCGGGCTTTCCTGTCCACTCTGTCCTCACAAGCACCTTTTTTTTGACTTTTCCCCAGCACCGGCCTCCAATATGCCGAACGTCCTGGCCTGGCTCCCACAGCCAAGGTGGCAGCCAGAACAACTCTTGCTTTCTTTCAAGGTCTCTGGGAACTGCTTGCATTGCCACCCAGACTTTGGGGCTGCGGGCTTTCCTGTCCACTCTGTCCTCACAAGCACCTTTTTTTTGACTTTTCCCCAGCACCGGCCTCCAATATGCCGAACGTCCTGGCCTGGCTCCCACAGCCAAGGTGGCAGCCAGAACAACTCTTGCTTTCTTTCACGGTCTCTGGGAACTACTTGCTTTGCCACCCAGACTTTGGGGCTGCGGGCTTTGCTGGACACTCTGTCCTCACAAGCACCTTTTTTTCACTTTTTCCCAGCACCGGCCTCCAATATGCCGAACGTCCTGGCCTGGCTCCCACTCCCAAGGTGGCAGCCAGAACAACCCTTGCTTTCTTTCAAGGTCTCTGGGGACTACTTGCATTGCCACCCAGACTTTGGGGCTGCAGGCTTTCCTGGCCACTCTATCCTCAAAAGCACCTTTTTTTCACCTTTTCCCAGCACCGGCCTCCAAAAATGCCGATCTCCAGGAGATGAGTCCCACAACCAAGGCATCAGCAAGACCAAGTCTTGCTTGTTTTCATGGTCTCTGGGAACTACTTGCATTGCCACCCAAACTTTGGGGCTGTGGGCTTTCCTGGCCACTGTCCTCAAAAGCACCTTTTTTCTTTATCATTTTCCTGCACCGGCCCATAAAAATTCTGAACCTCAGGAGCTGACTCCACAACCCAGGTGGCAGCCAGAACACCTCTTGATTTTTAGGAACGCCTCTGGGGAACTACTTGCATTGCCACCCAGACTTTGGGGCTGTGGGCTTTCCTGGCCACTCGATCCTCAAAAGCACCTGTTTTTCACTTTTTCCCAGCACCGGCCTCCAAAAATTCGAAACATCCTGGCCTGGTTCCCACAGCCAAGGTGTCAGCAAGACCAAGTCTTGCTTGTTTTCAAGGTCTCTGGGAACTACTTGCATTGCCACCCAGACTTTGGGGCTGTGGCCTTTCCTGGCCACTCGATCCTCTAAACCAGCTTTTTTTCACTTTTTCCCAGCACCGGCCTCCAAAAATGCCGATCTTCAAGAGATGAGTCCCACAACCAAGGCATCAGCAAGACCAAGTCTTGCTTGTTTTCAAGGTCTCTGGGAACTACTTGCATTGCCACCCAGACTTTGGGGCTGCGGGCTTTCCTTTCCATTCTGTCCTCACAAGCACTTTTTTTTCACTTTTCCTCAGCACCGGCCTCCAATATGCCGAACGTCCGGAGCTGAGTCCTACACCCAAGGTGGCAGCCAGAACAACTCTTGCTTTCTTTCAAAATCTCTGGGAACTACTTGCATTGCCACCCAGACTTTGGGGCTGCGGGCTTTCCTGGACACTCGATCCTCAAAAGCACCTTTTTTCTTTATCATTTTCCTGCACCGGCCCATAAAAATGCCGATCTTCAGGAGTTGACTCCCACAACCCAGGTGGCAGCCAGAACACCTCTTGATTTTTAGGAACGCCTCTGGGAACTACTTGCATTGCCACCCAGACTTTGGGGCTGTGGGCTTTCCTGGCCACTCGGTCCTCAAAAGCAACTGTTTTTCACTTTTTCCCAACACCGGCCTCCAAAAATTCGAAACATCCTGGCCTGGTTCCCACAGCCAAGGCGTCTGTAAGAGCAAGTCTTGCTTGTTTTCAAGGTCTCTGGGAACTACTTACATTGCCACCCAGACTTTGGGGCTGCGGACTTTCCTGGCCACTCTGTCCTCAAAACCACCTTTTTTCTTTATCATTTTCCTGCACCGGCCCATAAAAATTCTGAACCTCAGGAACTGACTCCCACAACCCAGGTGGCAGCCAGAACACCTCTTGATTTTTAGGAACGCCTCTGGGAACTACTTGCATTGCCACCCAGACTTTGAGGCTGCGGGCTTTCCTGGCCACTCGGTCCTCAAAAGAACCTTTTTTTCACCTTTTCCCAGCACCGGCCTCCAAAAATTCCAAACGTTAGCAGCTGACTCCACAACCCAGGTGGCAGCCAGAACATCTCCCGCTTGTTTTCAAGGTCTCTGCGAACTACTTGCATTGCCACCCAGACTTTCGGGCTGCGGGCTTTCCTGGCCACTCGATCCTCAAAAGCACCTTTTTTCTTTACCATTTTCCTGCACCGGCCCATAAAAATGCCGATCTTCAGGAGCTGACTCCCACAAACCAGGTGGCAGCCAGAACACCTCTTGATTTTTAGGAACGCTTCTGGGAAGTACTTGCATTGCCACCCAGACTTTGAGGCTGCGGGCTTTCCTGGCCACTCGGTCCTCAAAAGCACCTTTTTTTCACCTTTTACCTGCACCGGCCTCCGAAAATTCCCAACGTTAGGAGCTGACTCCCACAGCCCAGGTGGCAGCCTGAACACCTCTTGATTTTTAGGAACGCCTCTGGGGAACTACTTGCATTGCCACCCAGACTTTGGGGCTGCGGGCTTTCCTGGCCACTCTGTCCTCAAAACTACCTTTTTTTCACTTTTTCCCAGCACCGGCCTCCAAAAATGCCGATCTTCAGGAGATGAGTCCCAAAATCAAGGCATCAGCAAGACCAAGTCTTGCTTTATTTCAAGGTCTCTGGGAACTACTTGCATTGCCACCCAGACTTTGGGGCTACGGGCTTTCCTGGCCACTCGATCACCACAAGCACTTTTTTTCACCTTTTCCCAGCACCGGCCTCCAAAAATGCCGATCTTCAGGAGATGAGTCCCACAACCAAGGCATCAGCAAGACCAAGTCTTGCTTGTTTTCAAGGTCTCTGGGAATTACTTGCATTGCCACCCAGACTTTGGGGCTGTGGGCTTTCCTGGCCACTGTCCTCAAAAGCACCTTTTTTCTTTATCATTTTCCTGCACCGGCCCATAAAAATTCTGAACCTCAGGAGCTGACTCCACACCAAGGTGGCAACCAGAACACCTCTTGATTTTTAGGAACGCCTCTGGGGAACTACTTGCATTGCCACCCAGACTTTGGGGCTGCGGGCTTTCCTGGCCACTCGATCCTCAAAAGCACCTTTTTTTCACCTTTTCCCAGCACCGGCCTCCGAAAATTCCCAACGTTAGGAGCTGACTCCACAACCCAGGTGGCAGCCAGAACACCTCTTGATTTTTAGGAACGCCTCTGGGGAACTACTTGCATTGCCACCCAGACTTTGGGGCTGTGGGCTTTCCTGGCCACTCGATCCTCAAAAGCACCTTTTTTTCACTTTTTCCCAGCACCGGCCTCCAAAAATTCGAAACATCCTGGCCTGGTTCCCACAGCCAAGGCATCAGCAAGACCAAGTCTTGCTTGTTTTCAAGGTCTCTGGGAACGACTTGCATGGCCACCCAGACTTTGGGGCTGCGGGCTTTCCTGGCCACTCGATCCTCAAAAGAACCTTTTTTTCACTTTTCCCTAGCACCGGCCTCCAATATGCCGAACGTCCTAGCCTGGCTCCTATCCCAAGGCATCAGCAAGACCAAGTCTTGCTTGTTTTCATGGTCTCTGGGAACTACTTGCGTTGCCACCCAGACTTTGGGGCTGCGGGCTTTCCTGGCCACTCGATCCTCAAAAGAACCTTTTTTTCACTTTTCCCTAGCACCGGCCTCCAATATGCCGAACGTCCTAGCCTGGCTCCTATCCCAAGGCATCAGCAAGACCAAGTCTTGCTTGTTTTCATGGTCTCTGGGAACTACTTGCGTTGCCACCCAGACTTTGGGGCTGTGGGCTTTCCTGTCCACTCTGTCCTCACAAGCACCTTTTTTTTCTCTTTTCCCCAGCACCGGCCTCCAATAAGCTGAACGTCCTGGCCTGGCTCCCACAGCCAAGGTGGCAGCCAGAAAAACTCTTGCTTTCTTTCAAGGTCTCTGGGAACTACGTGCATTGCCACCCAGACTTTGGGGCTGCGGGCTTTCCTGGCCACTCTATCCTCAAAAGAACCTGTTTTGCAATTTTTCCCAGCACCGGCCTCCAAAAATGCCGATCTTCAGGAGATGAGTCCCACAACCAAGGCATCAGCAAGACCAAGTCTTGCTTGTTTTCAAGGTCTCTGGGAACTACTTGCATTGCCACCCAGACTTTGGGGCTGCGGGCTTTCCTGGCCACTCGGTCCTCAAAAGAACCTTTTTTTCACTTTTTCCCAGCACCGGCCTCCAAAAATTCGAAACATCCTGGCCTGGTTCCCACAGCCAAGGCATCAGCAAGACCAAGTCTTGCTTGTTTTCAAGGTCTCTGGGAACTACTTCCATTGCCATCCAGACTTTGGGGCTGCGGGCTTTCTTGGCCACTCTGTCCTCAAAACTACCTTTTTTTCACTTTTTCCCAGCACCGCCCTCCAAAAATGCCGATCTTCAGGAGATGAGTCCCTCAACCAAGGCATCAGCAAGACCAAGTCTTGCTTGTTTTCAAGGTCTCTGGGAACGACTTGCATGGCCACCCAGACTTTGGGGCTGCGGGCTTTCCTGGCCACTGTGTCCTCAAAAGCACCTGTTTTTCACTTTTTCCCAGCACCGGCCTCCAAAAATTCGAAACATCCTGGCCTGGTTCCCACAGCCAAGGCATCAGCAAGACCAAGTCTTGCTTGTTTTCAAGGTCTCTGGGAACTACTTGCATTGCCACCCAGACTTTGGGGCTGTGGGCTTTCCTGGCCACTCGATCCTCAAAAGCACCTTTTTTCTTTATCATTTTCCTGCACCGGCCCATAAAAATTCTGAACCTCAGGAGCTGACTCCCACAACCCAGGTGGCAACCAGAACACCTCTTGATTTTTAGGAACGCCTCTGGGGAACTACTTGCATTGCCACCCAGACTTTGGGGCTGCGGGCTTTCCTGGCCACTCGATCCTCAAAAGCACCTGTTTTTCACTTTTTCCCAGCACCGGCCTCCAAAATTTCGAAACATCCTGGCCTGGTTCCCACAGCCAAGGTGTCAGCAAGACCAAGTCTTGCTTGTTTTCAAGGTCTCTGGGAACTACTTGCATTGCCACCCAGACTTTGGGGCTGCGGGCTTTCCTGGCCACTCTGTCCTCACAAGCACCTTTTTTTTTAAGTTTTCCTCAGCACCGGCCTCCAATATGCCGAACGTCCGGAGCTGAGTCCTACACCCAAGGTGGCAGCCAGAACAACTCTTGCTTTCTTTCAAGATCTCTGGGAACTACTTGCATTGCCACCCAGACTTTGGGGCTGCGGGCTTTCCTGGCCACTCTGTCCTCACAAGCACCTTTTTTTTAACTTTTCCTCAGCACCGGCCTCCAATATGCCGAACGTCCGGAGCTGAGTCCTACACCAAAGGTGGCAGCCAGAACAACTCTTGCTTTCTTTCAAGATCTCTGGGAACTACTTGCATTGCCACCCAGAGTTTGGGGCTGCGGGCTTTCCTGGCCACTCGATTCTCAAAAGCACCTTTTTTCTTTATCATTTTCCTGCACCGGCCCATAAAAATGCCGATCTTCAGGAGCTGACTCCCACAAACCAGGTGGCAGCCAGAACACCTCTTGATTTTTAGGAACGCCTCTGGGAACTACTTGCATTGCCACCCAGACTTTGGGGCTGTGGGCTTTCCTGGCCACTCTCTCCTCAAAAGCACCTTTTTTTCACTTTTTCCCAACACCGGCCTCCAAAAATGCCGATCTTAAGGAGCTGACTCCCACAACCCAGGTGGCAGCCAGAACACCTCTTGATTTTTAGGAACGCCTCTGGGGAACTACTTGCATTGCCACCCAGACTTTGGGGCTGCGGGCTTTCCTGACCACTCGATCCTCAAAAGCACCTGTTTTTCACCTTTTCCCAGAACCGGCCTCCAAAAATGCCGGTCTTCAGGAGATGAGTCCCACAACCAAGGCATCAGCAAGACCAAGTCTTGCTTGTTTTCAAGGTCTCTGGGAACTACTTGCATTGCCACCCAGACTTTGGGGCTGCGGGCTTTCCTGGCCACTGTGTCCTCAAAAGCACCTGTTTTTCACTTTTTCCCAGCACCGGCCTCCAAAAATTCGAAACATCCTGGCCTGGTTCCCACAGCCAAGGCATCAGCAAGACCAAGTCTTGCTTGTTTTCAAGGTCTCTGGGAACTACTTGCATTGCCACCCAGACTTTGGGGCTGTGGGCTTTCCTGGCCACTCGATCCTCAAAAGCACCTTTTTTCTTTATCATTTTCCTGCACCGGCCCATAAAAATTCTGAACCTCAGGAGCTGACTCCCACAACCCAGGTGGCAACCAGAACACCTCTTGATTTTTAGGAACGCCTCTGGGGAACTACTTGCATTGCCACCCAGACTTTGGGGCTGCGGGCTTTCCTGGCCACTCGATCCTCAAAAGCACCTGTTTTTCACTTTTTCCCAGCACCGGCCTCCAAAATTTCGAAACATCCTGGCCTGGTTCCCACAGCCAAGGTGTCAGCAAGACCAAGTCTTGCTTGTTTTCAAGGTCTCTGGGAACTACTTGCATTGCCACCCAGACTTTGGGGCTGCGGGCTTTCCTGGCCACTCTGTCCTCACAAGCACCTTTTTTTTTAAGTTTTCCTCAGCACCGGCCTCCAATATGCCGAACGTCCGGAGCTGAGTCCTACACCCAAGGTGGCAGCCAGAACAACTCTTGCTTTCTTTCAAGATCTCTGGGAACTACTTGCATTGCCACCCAGAGTTTGGGGCTGCGGGCTTTCCTGGCCACTCGATTCTCAAAAGCACCTTTTTTCTTTATCATTTTCCTGCACCGGCCCATAAAAATGCCGATCTTCAGGAGCTGACTCCCACAAACCAGGTGGCAGCCAGAACACCTCTTGATTTTTAGGAACGCCTCTGGGAACTACTTGCATTGCCACCCAGACTTTGGGGCTGTGGGCTTTCCTGGCCACTCTCTCCTCAAAAGCACCTTTTTTTCACTTTTTCCCAACACCGGCCTCCAAAAATGCCGATCTTAAGGAGCTGACTCCCACAACCCAGGTGGCAGCCAGAACACCTCTTGATTTTTAGGAACGCCTCTGGGGAACTACTTGCATTGCCACCCAGACTTTGGGGCTGCGGGCTTTCCTGACCACTCGATCCTCAAAAGCACCTGTTTTTCACCTTTTCCCAGAACCGGCCTCCAAAAATGCCGGTCTTCAGGAGATGAGTCCCACAACCAAGGCATCAGCAAGACCAAGTCTTGCTTGTTTTCAAGGTCTCTGGGAACTACTTGCATTGCCACCCAGACTTTGGGGCTGCGGGCTTTCCTGGCCACTGTGTCCTCAAAAGCACCTGTTTTTCACTTTTTCCCAGCACCGGCCTCCAAAAATTCGAAACATCCTGGCCTGGTTCCCACAGCCAAGGCATCAGCAAGACCAAGTCTTGCTTGTTTTCAAGGTCTCTGGGAACTACTTGCATTGCCACCCAGACTTTGGGGCTGTGGGCTTTCCTGGCCACTCGATCCTCAAAAGCACCTTTTTTCTTTATCATTTTCCTGCACCGGCCCATAAAAATTCTGAACCTCAGGAGCTGACTCCCACAACCCAGGTGGCAACCAGAACACCTCTTGATTTTTAGGAACGCCTCTGGGGAACTACTTGCATTGCCACCCAGACTTTGGGGCTGCGGGCTTTCCTGGCCACTCGATCCTCAAAAGCACCTGTTTTTCACTTTTTCCCAGCACCGGCCTCCAAAATTTCGAAACATCCTGGCCTGGTTCCCACAGCCAAGGTGTCAGCAAGACCAAGTCTTGCTTGTTTTCAAGGTCTCTGGGAACTACTTGCATTGCCACCCAGACTTTGGGGCTGCGGGCTTTCCTATCCACTCTGTCCTCACAAGCACCTTTTTTTCACTTTTTCCCAGCACCGGCCTCCAAAAATGCCGATCTTCAGGAGATGAGTCCCACAACCCAGGTGGCAGCCAGAACACCTCTTGATTTTTAGGAACGCCTCTGGGGAACTACTTGCATTGCCACCCAGACTTTGGGGCTGTGGGCTTTCCTGGCCACTCTATCCTCAAAAGCACCTTTTTTTCACTTTTTCCCAGCACCGGCCTCCAAAAATTCGAAACATCCTGGCCTGGTTCCCACAGCCAAGGTGTCAGCAAGACCAAGCCTTGCTTGTTTTCTTGGTCTCTGGGAACTACTTGCATTGCCACCCAGACTTTTGGGGCTGTGGGCTTTCCTGTCCACTCTGTCCTCACAAGCACTTTTTTTTGACTTTTCCCCAGCACCGGCCTCCAATATGCCGAACGTCCTGGCCTGGCTCCCACAGCCAAGGTAGCAGGCAGAACAACTCTTGCTTTCTTTCAAGGTCTCTGGGAACTACTTGCATTGCCACCCAGACTTTGGGGCTGCGGGCTTTCCTGGCCACTCGATCCTCAAAAGAACCTTTTTTACACCTTTTCCCAGCACCGGCCTCCAAAAATTCTAAACGTTAGCAGCTGACTCCACAACCCAGGTGGCAGCCAGAACATCTCCTGCTTGTTTTGAACGTCTCTGGGAACTACTTGCATTGCCACCCAGACTTTGGGGCTGCGGGCTTTCCTGGCCACTCGATCCTCAAAAGCACCTGTTTTTCACTTTTTCCCAACACCGGCCTCCAAAAATTCGAAACATCCTGGCCTGGTTCCCACAGCCAAGGTGTCAGCAAGACCAAGTCTAGCTTGTTTTCAAGGTCTCTGGGAACTACTTGCATTGCCACCCAGACTTTGGGGCTGTGGGCTTTCCTGGCCACTCGATCCTCAAAACCAGCTTTTTTTCACTTTTTCCCAGCACCGGCCTCCAAAAATGCCGATCTTCAAGAGATGAGTCCCACAACCAAGGCATCAGCAAGACCAAGTCTTGCTTGTTTTCAAGGTCTCTGGGAACTACTTGCATTGCCACCCAGACTTTGGGGCTGTGGGCTTTCCTGGCCCCTCGGTCCTCAAAAGCAACTGTTTTTCACTTTTTCCCAACACCGGCCTCTAAAAATTCGAAACATCCTGGCCTGGTTCCCACAGCCAAGGCGTCTGTAAGAGCAAGTCTTGCTTGTTTTCAAGGTCTCTGGGAACTACTTACATTGCCACCCAGACTTTGGGGCTGCGGACTTTCCTGTCCACTCTGTCCTCACAAGCACCTTTTTTTCACTTTTCCTCAGCACCGGCCTCCAGTATGCCGAACTTCAGGAGATGAGTCCTACACCCAAGGTGGCAGCCAGAACAACTCTTGCTTTCTTTCAGGATCTCTGGGAACTACTTGCATTGCCACCCAGACTTTGGGGCTGCGGGCTTTCCTGGACACTCGATCCTCAAAAGCACCTTTTTTCTTTATCATTTTCCTGCACCGGCCCATAAAAATGCCGATCTTCAGGAGTTGACTCCCACAACCCAGGTGGCAGCCAGAACACCTCTTGATTTTTAGGAACGCCTCTGGGAACTACTTGCATTGCCACCCAGACTTTGGGGCTGTGGGCTTTCCTGGCCACTCGGTCCTCAAAAGCAACTGTTTTTCACTTTTTCCCAACACCGTCCTCCAAAAATTCGAAACATCCTGGCCTGGTTCCCACAGCCAAGGCGTCTGTAAGACCAAGTCTTGCTTGTTTTCAAGGTCTCTGGGAACTACTTGCATTGCCACCCAGACTTTGGGGCTGCGGGCTTTCCTGGCCACTCGATCCACAAAAGAACCTTTTTTTCACCTTTTCCCAGCACCGGCCTCCAAAAATTCCAAACGTTAGCAGCTGACTCCACAACCCAGGTGGCAGCCAGAACATCTCCTGCTTGTTTTGAACGTCTCTGGGAACTACTTGCATTGCCACCCAGACTTTGGGGCTGCGGTCTTTCCTGTCCACTCTGTCCTCACAAGCACCTTTTTTTCACTTTTCCTCAGCACCGGCCTCCAGTATGCCGAACTTCAGGAGATGAGTCCTACACCCAAGGTGGCAGCCAGAACAACTCTTGCTTGTTTTCAAGGTCTCTGGGAACTACTTGCATTGCCACCCAGACTTTGGGGCTGTGGGCTTTCCTGGCCACTCGATCCTCAAAAGCACCTTTTTTCTTTATCATTTTCCTGCACCGGCCCATAAAAATGCCGATCTTCAGGAGCTGACTCCCACAACCCAGGTGGCAGCCAGAACACCTCTTGATTTTTAGGAACGCCTCTGGGAACTACTTGCATTGCCACCCAGACTTTGGGGCTGTGGGCTTTCCTGGCCCCTCGGTCCTCAAAAGCAACTGTTTTTCACTTTTTCCCAACACCGGCCTCCAAAAATTCGAAAAATCCTGGCCTGGTTCCCACAGCCAAGGCGTCAGTAAGAGCAAGTCTTGCTTGTTTTCAAGGTCTCTGGGAACTACGTGCATTGCCACCCAGACTTTGGGGCTGTGGGCTTTCCTGGCCACTCGATCCTCAAAACCACCTTTTTTTCATTTTTTCCCTGCACCAGCCTCCAAAAATGCCGATCTTCAGGAGATGAGTCCCACAACCAAGGCATCAGCAAGACCAAGTCTTGCTTGTTTTCAAGGTCTCTGGGATCTACTTGCATTGCCACCCAGATTTGGGGCTGTGGGCTTTCCTGGCCACCCGATCTCCAAAAACACCTTTTTTTCACTTTTTCCCAGCACGGGCCTACAAAAATGCCGATCTTCAGGAGATGAGTCCCACAACCAAGGCATCAGCAAGACCAAGTCTTGCTTGTTTTCAAGGTCTCTGGGAACTACTTGCATTGCCACCCAGACTTTGGGGCTGCGGGCTTTCCTTTCCATTCTGTCCTCACAAGCACTTTTTTTTCACTTTTCCTCAGCACCGGCCTCCAATATGCCGAACGTCCGGAGCTGAGTCCTACACCCAAGGTGGCAGCCAGAACAACTCTTGCTTTCTTTCAAAATCTCTGGGAACTACTTGCATTGCCACCCAGACTTTGGGGCTGCGGGCTTTCCTGGACACTCGATCCTCAAAAGCACCTTTTTTCTTTATCATTTTCCTGCACCGGCCCATAAAAATGCCGATCTTCAGGAGTTGACTCCCACAACCCAGGTGGCAGCCAGAACACCTCTTGATTTTTAGGAACGCCTCTGGGAACTACTTGCATTGCCACCCAGACTTTGGGGCTGTGGGCTTTCCTGGCCACTCGGTCCTCAAAAGCAACTGTTTTTCACTTTTTCCCAACACCGGCCTCCAAAAATTCGAAACATCCTGGCCTGATTCCCACAGCCAAGGCGTCTGTAAGAGCAAGTCTTGCTTGTTTTCAAGGTCTCTGGGAACTACTTACATTGCCACCCAGACTTTGGGGCTGCGGACTTTCCTGGCCACTCTGTCCTCAAAACCACCTTTTTTCTTTATCATTTTCCTGCACCGGCCCATAAAAATTCTGAACCTCAGGAACTGACTCCCACAACCCAGGTGGCAGCCAGAACACCTCTTGATTTTTAGGAACGCCTCTGGGAACTACTTGCATTGCCACCCAGACTTTGAGGCTGCGGGCTTTCCTGGCCACTCGGTCCTCAAAAGAACCTTTTTTTCACCTTTTCCCAGCACCGGCCTCCAAAAATTCCAAACGTTAGCAGCTGACTCCACAACCCAGGTGGCAGCCAGAACATCTCCCGCTTGTTTTCAAGGTCTCTGCAAACTACTTGCATTGCCACCCAGACTTTCGGGCTGCGGGCTTTCCTGGCCACTCGATCCTCAAAAGCACCTTTTTTCTTTACCATTTTCCTGCACCGGCCCATAAAAATGCCGATCTTCAGGAGCTGACTCCCACAAACCAGGTGGCAGCCAGAACACCTCTTTATTTTTAGGAACGCTTCTGGGAAGTACTTGCATTGCCACCCAGACTTTGAGGCTGCGGGCTTTCCTGGCCACTCGGTCCTCAAAAGCACCTTTTTTTCACCTTTCCCCAGCACCGGCCTCCAAAAATGCCGATCTTCAGGAGATGAGTCCCACAACCAAGGCATCAGCAAGACCAAGTCTTGCTTGTTTTCAAGGTCTCTGGGAACTACTTGCATTGCCACCCAGACTTTGGGGCTGCGGGCTTTCCTGGCCACTCGATCCACAAAAGAACCTTTTTTTCACCTTTTCCCAGCACCAGCCTCCAAAAATTCCAAATGTTAGGAGCTGACTCCACAACCCAGGTGGCAGCCAGAACACCTCCTGCTTGTTTTGAACGTCTCTGGGAACTACTTGCATTGCCACCCAGACTTTGGGGCTGCGGTCTTTCCTGTCCACTCTGTCCTCACAAGCACCTTTTTTTCACTTTTCCTCAGCACCGGCCTCCAGTATGCCGAACTTCAGGAGATGAGTCCTACACCCAAGGTGGCAGCCAGAACAACTCTTGCTTTCTTTCAGGATCTCTGGGAACTACTTGCATTGCCACCCAGACTTTGGGGCTGCGGGCTTTCCTGGACACTTGATCCTCAAAAGCACCTTTTTTCTTTATCATTTTCCTGCACCGGCCCATAAAAATGCCGATCTTCAGGAGTTGACTCCCACAACCCAGGTGGCAGCCAGAACACCTCTTGATTTTTAGGAACGCCTCTGGGAACTACTTGCATTGCCACCCAGACTTTGGGGCTGTGGGCTTTCCTGGCCACTCGGTCCTCAAAAGCAACTGTTTTTCACTTTTTCCCAACACCGTCCTCCAAAAATTCGAAACATCCTGGCCTGGTTCCCACAGCCAAGGCGTCTGTAAGACCAAGTCTTGCTTGTTTTCAAGGTCTCTGGGAACTACTTACATTGCCACCCAGACTTTGGGGCTGCGGGCTTTCCTGGCCACTCTGTCCTCAAAAGCACCTTTTTTCTTTATCATTTTCCTGCACCGGCCCATAAAAATTCTGAACCTCAGGAACTGACTCCCACAACCCAGGTGGCAGCCAGAACACCTCTTGATTTTTAGGAACGCCTCTGGGAACTACTTGCATTGCCACCCAGACTTTGAGGCTGCGGGCTTTCCTGGCCACTCGGTCCTCAAAAGAACCTTTTTTTCACCATTTCCCAGCACCGGCCTCCAAAAATTCCAAACGTTAGCAGCTGACTCCACAACCCAGGTGGCAGCCAGAACATCTCCCACTTGTTTTCAAGGTCTCTGCAAACTACTTGCATTGCCACCCAGACTTTCGGGCTGCGGGCTTTCCTGGCCACTCGATCCTCAAAAGCACCTTTTTTCTTTACCATTTTCCTGCACCGGCCCATAAAAATGCCGATCTTCAGGAGCTGACTCCCACAAACCAGGTGGCAGCCAGAACACCTCTTTATTTTTAGGAACGCTTCTGGGAACTACTTGCATTGCCACCCAGACTTTGAGGCTGCGGGCTTTCCTGGCCACTCTATCCTCAAAAGCACCTTTTTTTCACCTTTCCCCAGCACCGGCCTCCAAAAATGCCGATCTTCAGGAGATGAGTCCCACAACCAAGGCATCAGCAAGACCAAGTCTTGCTTGTTTTCAAGGTCTCTGGGAACTACTTGCATTGCCACCCAGACTTTGGGGCTGCGGGCTTTCCTGGCCACTCGATCCACAAAAGAACCTTTTTTTCACCTTTTCCCAGCACCGGCCTCCAAAAATTCCAAACGTTAGCAGCTGACTCCACAACCCAGGTGGCAGCCAGAACATCTCCCGCTTGTTTTCAAGGTCTCTGCGAACTACTTGCATTGGCACCCAGACTTTGGGGCTGCGGTCTTTCCTGGCCACTCGATCCTCAAAAGCACCTTTTTTCTTTATCATTTTCCTGCACCGGCCCATAAAAATGCCGATCTTCAGGAGCTGACTCCCACAAACCAGGTGGCAGCCAGAACACCTCTTGATTTTTAGGAACGCCTCTGGGAACTACTTGCATTGCCACCCAGACTTTGGGGCTGTGGGCTTTCCTGGCCCCTCGGTCCTCAAAAGCAACTGTTTTTCACTTTTTCCCAACACCGGCCTCCAAAAATTCGAAACATCCTGGCCTGGTTCCCACAGCCAAGGCGTCTGTAAGAGCAAGTCTTGCTTGTTTTCAAGGTCTCTGGGAACTACGTGCATTGCCACCCAGACTTTGGGGCTGTGGGCTTTCCTGGCCACTCTGTCCTCAAAAGCACCTTTTTTCTTTATCATTTTCCTGCACCGGCCCATAAAAATTCTGAACCTCAGGAACTGACTCCCACAACCCAGGTGGCAGCCAGAACACCTCTTGATTTTTAGGAACGCCTCTGGGAACTACTTGCATTGCCACCCAGACTTTGAGGCTGCGGGCTTTCCTGGCCACTCGGTCCTCAAAAGAACCTTTTTTTCACCTTTTCCCAGCACCGGCCTCCAAAAATTCCAAACGTTAGCAGCTGACTCCACAACCCAGGTGGCAGCCAGAACATCTCCCGCTTGTTTTCAAGGTCTCTGCGAACTACTTGCATTGCCACCCAGACTTTGGGGCTGCGGGCTTTCCTGGCCACTCTCTCCTCAAAAGAACCTTTTTTACACCTTTTCCCAGCACCGGCCTCCAAAAATTCCAAATGTTAGGAGCTGACTCCACAACCCAGGTGGCAGCCAGAACACCTCCTGCTTGTTTTGAACGTCTCTGGGAACTACTTGCATTGCCACCCAGACTTTGGGGCTGCGGTCTTTCCTGTCCACTCTGTCCTCACAAGCACCTTTTTTTCACTTTTCCTCAGCACCGGCCTCCAGTGTGCCGAACTTCAGGAGATGAGTCCTACACCCAAGGTGGCAGCCAGAACATCTCCCGCTTGTTTTCAAGGTCTCTGCAAACTACTTGCATTGCCACCCAGACTTTCGGGCTGCGGGCTTTCCTGGCCACTCGATCCTCAAAAGCACCTTTTTTCTTTACCATTTTCCTGCACCGGCCCATAAAAATGCCGATCTTCAGGAGCTGACTCCCACAAACCAGGTGGCAGCCAGAACACCTCTTTATTTTTAGGAACGCTTCTGGGAACTACTTGCATTGCCACCCAGACTTTGAGGCTGCGGGCTTTCCTGGCCACTCTATCCTCAAAAGCACCTTTTTTTCACCTTTCCCCAGCACCGGCCTCCAAAAATGCCGATCTTCAGGAGATGAGTCCCACAACCAAGGCATCAGCAAGACCAAGTCTTGCTTGTTTTCAAGGTCTCTGGGAACTACTTGCATTGCCACCCAGACTTTGGGGCTGCGGGCTTTCCTGGCCACTCGATCCACAAAAGAACCTTTTTTTCACCTTTTCCCAGCACCGGCCTCCAAAAATTCCAAACGTTAGCAGCTGACTCCACAACCCAGGTGGCAGCCAGAACATCTCCCGCTTGTTTTCAAGGTCTCTGCGAACTACTTGCATTGGCACCCAGACTTTGGGGCTGCGGTCTTTCCTGGCCACTCGATCCTCAAAAGCACCTTTTTTCTTTATCATTTTCCTGCACCGGCCCATAAAAATGCCGATCTTCAGGAGCTGACTCCCACAAACCAGGTGGCAGCCAGAACACCTCTTGATTTTTAGGAACGCCTCTGGGAACTACTTGCATTGCCACCCAGACTTTGGGGCTGTGGGCTTTCCTGGCCCCTCGGTCCTCAAAAGCAACTGTTTTTCACTTTTTCCCAACACCGGCCTCCAAAAATTCGAAACATCCTGGCCTGGTTCCCACAGCCAAGGCGTCTGTAAGAGCAAGTCTTGCTTGTTTTCAAGGTCTCTGGGAACTACGTGCATTGCCACCCAGACTTTGGGGCTGTGGGCTTTCCTGGCCACTCTGTCCTCAAAAGCACCTTTTTTCTTTATCATTTTCCTGCACCGGCCCATAAAAATTCTGAACCTCAGGAACTGACTCCCACAACCCAGGTGGCAGCCAGAACACCTCTTGATTTTTAGGAACGCCTCTGGGAACTACTTGCATTGCCACCCAGACTTTGAGGCTGCGGGCTTTCCTGGCCACTCGGTCCTCAAAAGAACCTTTTTTTCACCTTTTCCCAGCACCGGCCTCCAAAAATTCCAAACGTTAGCAGCTGACTCCACAACCCAGGTGGCAGCCAGAACATCTCCCGCTTGTTTTCAAGGTCTCTGCGAACTACTTGCATTGCCACCCAGACTTTGGGGCTGCGGGCTTTCCTGGCCACTCTCTCCTCAAAAGAACCTTTTTTACACCTTTTCCCAGCACCGGCCTCCAAAAATTCCAAATGTTAGGAGCTGACTCCACAACCCAGGTGGCAGCCAGAACACCTCCTGCTTGTTTTGAACGTCTCTGGGAACTACTTGCATTGCCACCCAGACTTTGGGGCTGCGGTCTTTCCTGTCCACTCTGTCCTCACAAGCACCTTTTTTTCACTTTTCCTCAGCACCGGCCTCCAGTGTGCCGAACTTCAGGAGATGAGTCCTACACCCAAGGTGGCAGCCAGAACAACTCTTGCTTGTTTTCAAGGTCTCTGGGAACTACTTGCATTGCCACCCAGACTTTGGGGCTGCGGGCTTTCCTGGCCACTCGATCCTCAAAAGCACCTTTTTTCTTTAACCATTTTCCTGCACCGGCCCATAAAAATGCCGATCTTCAGGAGCTGACTCCCACAACCCAGGTGGCAGCCAGAACACCTCTTGATTTTTAGGAACGCCTCTGGGAACTACTTGCATTGCCACCCAGACTTTGGGGCTGTGGGCTTTCCTGGCCCCTCGGTCCTCAAAAGCAACTGTTTTTCACTTTTTCCCAACACCGGCCTCCAAAAATTCGAAAAATCCTGGCCTGGTTCCCACAGCCAAGGCGTCAGTAAGACCAAGTCTTGCTTGTTTTCAAGGTCTCTGGGAACTACGTGCATTGCCACCCAGACTTTGGGGCTGTGGGCTTTCCTGGCCACTCGATCCTCAAAACCACCTATTTTTCATTTTTTCCCAGCACCAGCCTCCAAAAATGCCGATCTTCAGGAGATGAGTCCCACAACCAAGGCATCAGCAAGACCAAGTCTTGCTTGTTTTCAAGGTCTCTGGGATCTCCTTGCATTGCCACCCAGACTTTGGGGCTGTGGGCTTTCCTGGCCACCCGATCTGCAAAAACACCTTTTTTTCACTTTTTCCCAGCACCGGCCTCCAAAAATGCCGATCTTCAGGAGATGAGTCCCACAACCAAGGCATCAGCAAGACCAAGTCTTGCTTGTTTTCAAGGTCTCTGGGAACTGCTTGCATTGCCACCCAGACTTTGGGGCTGCGGGCTTTCCTGTCCACTCTATCCTCAAAAGCACCATTTTTTCACTTTTCCTCAGCACCGACCTCCAATATGCCGTACGTCCGGAGCTGAGTCCTACACCCAAGGTGGCAGCCAGAACAAATCTTGCTTGTTTTCAAGGTCTCTGGGAACTACTTGCATTGCCACCCAGACTTTGGGGCTGCAGGCTTTCCTGGCCACTCTATCCTCAAAAGAACCTTTTTTTCACCTTTTCCCAGCACCGGCCTCCAAAAATTCCAAACGTTAGCAGCTGACTCCACAACCCAGGTGGCAGCCAGAACATCTCCCACTTGTTTTCAAGGTCTCTGCGAACTACTTGCATTGCCACCCAGACTTTCGGGCTGTGGGCTTTCCTGGCCACTCGATCCTCAAAAGCACCTTTTTTCTTTACCATTTTCCTGCACCGGCCCATAAAAATGCCGATCTTCAGGAGATGAGTCCCAAAATCAAGGCATCAGCAAGACCAAGTCTTGCTTTCTTTCAAGGTCTCTGGGAACTACTAACATTGCCACCCAGACTTTGGGGCTACGGGCTTTCCTGGCCACTCGATCCTCACAAGCACTTTTTTTCACTTTTTCCCAGCACCGGCCTCCAAAAATGCCGATCTTCAGGAGATGAGTCCCACAACCAAGGAATCAGCAAGACCAAGTCTTGCTTGTTTTCAAGGTCTCTGGGAATTACTTGCATTGCCACCCAGACTTTGGGGCTGTGGGCTTTCCTGGCCACTGTCCTCAAAACCACCTTTTTTCTTTATCATTTTCCTGCACCGGCCCATAAAAATTCTGAACCTCAGGAACTGACTCCCACAACCCAGGTGGCAGCCAGAACACCTCTTGATTTTTAGGAACGCCTCTGGGAACTACTTGCATTGCCACCCAGACTTTGAGGCTGCGGGCTTTCCTGGCCACTCGGTCCTCAAAAGAACCTTTTTTTCACCTTTTCCCAGCACCGGCCTCCAAAAATTCCAAACGTTAGCAGCTGACTCCACAACCCAGGTGGCAGCCAGAACATCTCCCGCTTGTTTTCAAGGTCTCTGCAAACTACTTGCATTGCCACCCAGACTTTCGGGCTGCGGGCTTTCCTGGCCACTCGATCCTCAAAAGCACCTTTTTTCTTTACCATTTTCCTGCACCGGCCCATAAAAATGCCGATCTTCAGGAGCTGACTCCCACAAACCAGGTGGCAGCCAGAACACCTCTTTATTTTTAGGAACGCTTCTGGGAAGTACTTGCATTGCCACCCAGACTTTGAGGCTGCGGGCTTTCCTGGCCACTCGGTCCTCAAAAGCACCTTTTTTTCACCTTTCCCCAGCACCGGCCTCCAAAAATGCCGATCTTCAGGAGATGAGTCCCACAACCAAGGCATCAGCAAGACCAAGTCTTGCTTGTTTTCAAGGTCTCTGGGAACTACTTGCATTGCCACCCAGACTTTGGGGCTGCGGGCTTTCCTGGCCACTCGATCCACAAAAGAACCTTTTTTTCACCTTTTCCCAGCACCAGCCTCCAAAAATTCCAAATGTTAGGAGCTGACTCCACAACCCAGGTGGCAGCCAGAACACCTCCTGCTTGTTTTGAACGTCTCTGGGAACTACTTGCATTGCCACCCAGACTTTGGGGCTGCGGTCTTTCCTGTCCACTCTGTCCTCACAAGCACCTTTTTTTCACTTTTCCTCAGCACCGGCCTCCAGTATGCCGAACTTCAGGAGATGAGTCCTACACCCAAGGTGGCAGCCAGAACAACTCTTGCTTTCTTTCAGGATCTCTGGGAACTACTTGCATTGCCACCCAGACTTTGGGGCTGCGGGCTTTCCTGGACACTCGATCCTCAAAAGCACCTTTTTTCTTTATCATTTTCCTGCACCGGCCCATAAAAATGCCGATCTTCAGGAGTTGACTCCCACAACCCAGGTGGCAGCCAGAACACCTCTTGATTTTTAGGAACGCCTCTGGGAACTACTTGCATTGCCACCCAGACTTTGGGGCTGTGGGCTTTCCTGGCCACTCGGTCCTCAAAAGCAACTGTTTTTCACTTTTTCCCAACACCGTCCTCCAAAAATTCGAAACATCCTGGCCTGGTTCCCACAGCCAAGGCGTCTGTAAGACCAAGTCTTGCTTGTTTTCAAGGTCTCTGGGAACTACTTACATTGCCACCCAGACTTTGGGGCTGCGGGCTTTCCTGGCCACTCTGTCCTCAAAAGCACCTTTTTTCTTTATCATTTTCCTGCACCGGCCCATAAAAATTCTGAACCTCAGGAACTGACTCCCACAACCCAGGTGGCAGCCAGAACACCTCTTGATTTTTAGGAACGCCTCTGGGAACTACTTGCATTGCCACCCAGACTTTGAGGCTGCGGGCTTTCCTGGCCACTCGGTCCTCAAAAGAACCTTTTTTTCACCATTTCCCAGCACCGGCCTCCAAAAATTCCAAACGTTAGCAGCTGACTCCACAACCCAGGTGGCAGCCAGAACATCTCCCGCTTGTTTTCAAGGTCTCTGCAAACTACTTGCATTGCCACCCAGACTTTCGGGCTGCGGGCTTTCCTGGCCACTCGATCCTCAAAAGCACCTTTTTTCTTTACCATTTTCCTGCACCGGCCCATAAAAATGCCGATCTTCAGGAGCTGACTCCCACAAACCAGGTGGCAGCCAGAACACCTCTTTATTTTTAGGAACGCTTCTGGGAACTACTTGCATTGCCACCCAGACTTTGAGGCTGCGGGCTTTCCTGGCCACTCTATCCTCAAAAGCACCTTTTTTTCACCTTTCCCCAGCACCGGCCTCCAAAAATGCCGATCTTCAGGAGATGAGTCCCACAACCAAGGCATCAGCAAGACCAAGTCTTGCTTGTTTTCAAGGTCTCTGGGAACTACTTGCATTGCCACCCAGACTTTGGGGCTGCGGGCTTTCCTGGCCACTCGATCCACAAAAGAACCTTTTTTTCACCTTTTCCCAGCACCGGCCTCCAAAAATTCCAAACGTTAGCAGCTGACTCCACAACCCAGGTGGCAGCCAGAACATCTCCCGCTTGTTTTCAAGGTCTCTGCGAACTACTTGCATTGGCACCCAGACTTTGGGGCTGCGGTCTTTCCTGGCCACTCGATCCTCAAAAGCACCTTTTTTCTTTATCATTTTCCTGCACCGGCCCATAAAAATGCCGATCTTCAGGAGCTGACTCCCACAAACCAGGTGGCAGCCAGAACACCTCTTGATTTTTAGGAACGCCTCTGGGAACTACTTGCATTGCCACCCAGACTTTGGGGCTGTGGGCTTTCCTGGCCCCTCGGTCCTCAAAAGCAACTGTTTTTCACTTTTTCCCAACACCGGCCTCCAAAAATTCGAAACATCCTGGCCTGGTTCCCACAGCCAAGGCGTCTGTAAGAGCAAGTCTTGCTTGTTTTCAAGGTCTCTGGGAACTACGTGCATTGCCACCCAGACTTTGGGGCTGTGGGCTTTCCTGGCCACTCTGTCCTCAAAAGCACCTTTTTTCTTTATCATTTTCCTGCACCGGCCCATAAAAATTCTGAACCTCAGGAACTGACTCCCACAACCCAGGTGGCAGCCAGAACACCTCTTGATTTTTAGGAACGCCTCTGGGAACTACTTGCATTGCCACCCAGACTTTGAGGCTGCGGGCTTTCCTGGCCACTCGGTCCTCAAAAGAACCTTTTTTTCACCTTTTCCCAGCACCGGCCTCCAAAAATTCCAAACGTTAGCAGCTGACTCCACAACCCAGGTGGCAGCCAGAACATCTCCCGCTTGTTTTCAAGGTCTCTGCGAACTACTTGCATTGCCACCCAGACTTTGGGGCTGCGGGCTTTCCTGGCCACTCTCTCCTCAAAAGAACCTTTTTTACACCTTTTCCCAGCACCGGCCTCCAAAAATTCCAAATGTTAGGAGCTGACTCCACAACCCAGGTGGCAGCCAGAACACCTCCTGCTTGTTTTGAACGTCTCTGGGAACTACTTGCATTGCCACCCAGACTTTGGGGCTGCGGTCTTTCCTGTCCACTCTGTCCTCACAAGCACCTTTTTTTCACTTTTCCTCAGCACCGGCCTCCAGTGTGCCGAACTTCAGGAGATGAGTCCTACACCCAAGGTGGCAGCCAGAACATCTCCCGCTTGTTTTCAAGGTCTCTGCAAACTACTTGCATTGCCACCCAGACTTTCGGGCTGCGGGCTTTCCTGGCCACTCGATCCTCAAAAGCACCTTTTTTCTTTACCATTTTCCTGCACCGGCCCATAAAAATGCCGATCTTCAGGAGCTGACTCCCACAAACCAGGTGGCAGCCAGAACACCTCTTTATTTTTAGGAACGCTTCTGGGAACTACTTGCATTGCCACCCAGACTTTGAGGCTGCGGGCTTTCCTGGCCACTCTATCCTCAAAAGCACCTTTTTTTCACCTTTCCCCAGCACCGGCCTCCAAAAATGCCGATCTTCAGGAGATGAGTCCCACAACCAAGGCATCAGCAAGACCAAGTCTTGCTTGTTTTCAAGGTCTCTGGGAACTACTTGCATTGCCACCCAGACTTTGGGGCTGCGGGCTTTCCTGGCCACTCGATCCACAAAAGAACCTTTTTTTCACCTTTTCCCAGCACCGGCCTCCAAAAATTCCAAACGTTAGCAGCTGACTCCACAACCCAGGTGGCAGCCAGAACATCTCCCGCTTGTTTTCAAGGTCTCTGCGAACTACTTGCATTGGCACCCAGACTTTGGGGCTGCGGTCTTTCCTGGCCACTCGATCCTCAAAAGCACCTTTTTTCTTTATCATTTTCCTGCACCGGCCCATAAAAATGCCGATCTTCAGGAGCTGACTCCCACAAACCAGGTGGCAGCCAGAACACCTCTTGATTTTTAGGAACGCCTCTGGGAACTACTTGCATTGCCACCCAGACTTTGGGGCTGTGGGCTTTCCTGGCCCCTCGGTCCTCAAAAGCAACTGTTTTTCACTTTTTCCCAACACCGGCCTCCAAAAATTCGAAACATCCTGGCCTGGTTCCCACAGCCAAGGCGTCTGTAAGAGCAAGTCTTGCTTGTTTTCAAGGTCTCTGGGAACTACGTGCATTGCCACCCAGACTTTGGGGCTGTGGGCTTTCCTGGCCACTCTGTCCTCAAAAGCACCTTTTTTCTTTATCATTTTCCTGCACCGGCCCATAAAAATTCTGAACCTCAGGAACTGACTCCCACAACCCAGGTGGCAGCCAGAACACCTCTTGATTTTTAGGAACGCCTCTGGGAACTACTTGCATTGCCACCCAGACTTTGAGGCTGCGGGCTTTCCTGGCCACTCGGTCCTCAAAAGAACCTTTTTTTCACCTTTTCCCAGCACCGGCCTCCAAAAATTCCAAACGTTAGCAGCTGACTCCACAACCCAGGTGGCAGCCAGAACATCTCCCGCTTGTTTTCAAGGTCTCTGCGAACTACTTGCATTGCCACCCAGACTTTGGGGCTGCGGGCTTTCCTGGCCACTCTCTCCTCAAAAGAACCTTTTTTACACCTTTTCCCAGCACCGGCCTCCAAAAATTCCAAATGTTAGGAGCTGACTCCACAACCCAGGTGGCAGCCAGAACACCTCCTGCTTGTTTTGAACGTCTCTGGGAACTACTTGCATTGCCACCCAGACTTTGGGGCTGCGGTCTTTCCTGTCCACTCTGTCCTCACAAGCACCTTTTTTTCACTTTTCCTCAGCACCGGCCTCCAGTGTGCCGAACTTCAGGAGATGAGTCCTACACCCAAGGTGGCAGCCAGAACATCTCCCGCTTGTTTTCAAGGTCTCTGCAAACTACTTGCATTGCCACCCAGACTTTGGGGCTGCGGGCTTTCCTGGCCACTCGATCCTCAAAAGCACCTTTTTTCTTTAACCATTTTCCTGCACCGGCCCATAAAAATGCCGATCTTCAGGAGCTGACTCCCACAACCCAGGTGGCAGCCAGAACACCTCTTGATTTTTAGGAACGCCTCTGGGAACTACTTGCATTGCCACCCAGACTTTGGGGCTGTGGGCTTTCCTGGCCCCTCGGTCCTCAAAAGCAACTGTTTTTCACTTTTTCCCAACACCGGCCTCCAAAAATTCGAAAAATCCTGGCCTGGTTCCCACAGCCAAGGCGTCAGTAAGACCAAGTCTTGCTTGTTTTCAAGGTCTCTGGGAACTACGTGCATTGCCACCCAGACTTTGGGGCTGTGGGCTTTCCTGGCCACTCGATCCTCAAAACCACCTATTTTTCATTTTTTCCCAGCACCAGCCTCCAAAAATGCCGATCTTCAGGAGATGAGTCCCACAACCAAGGCATCAGCAAGACCAAGTCTTGCTTGTTTTCAAGGTCTCTGGGAACTGCTTGCATTGCCACCCAGACTTTGGGGCTGCGGGCTTTCCTGTCCACTCTATCCTCAAAAGCACCATTTTTTCACTTTTCCTCAGCACCGACCTCCAATATGCCGTACGTCCGGAGCTGAGTCCTACACCCAAGGTGGCAGCCAGAACAAATCTTGCTTGTTTTCAAGGTCTCTGGGAACTACTTGCATTGCCACCCAGACTTTGGGGCTGCAGGCTTTCCTGGCCACTCTATCCTCAAAAGAACCTTTTTTTCACCTTTTCCCAGCACCGGCCTCCAAAAATTCCAAACGTTAGCAGCTGACTCCACAACCCAGGTGGCAGCCAGAACATCTCCCACTTGTTTTCAAGGTCTCTGCGAACTACTTGCATTGCCACCCAGACTTTCGGGCTGTGGGCTTTCCTGGCCACTCGATCCTCAAAAGCACCTTTTTTCTTTACCATTTTCCTGCACCGGCCCATAAAAATGCCGATCTTCAGGAGATGAGTCCCAAAATCAAGGCATCAGCAAGACCAAGTCTTGCTTTCTTTCAAGGTCTCTGGGAACTACTAACATTGCCACCCAGACTTTGGGGCTACGGGCTTTCCTGGCCACTCGATCCTCACAAGCACTTTTTTTCACTTTTTCCCAGCACCGGCCTCCAAAAATGCCGATCTTCAGGAGATGAGTCCCACAACCAAGGAATCAGCAAGACCAAGTCTTGCTTGTTTTCAAGGTCTCTGGGAATTACTTGCATTGCCACCCAGACTTTGGGGCTGTGGGCTTTCCTGGCCACTGTCCTCAAAACCACCTTTTTTCTTTATCATTTTCCTGCACCGGCCCATAAAAATTCTGAACCTCAGGAACTGACTCCCACAACCCAGGTGGCAGCCAGAACACCTCTTGATTTTTAGGAACGCCTCTGGGAACTACTTGCATTGCCACCCAGACTTTGAGGCTGCGGGCTTTCCTGGCCACTCGGTCCTCAAAAGAACCTTTTTTTCACCTTTTCCCAGCACCGGCCTCCAAAAATTCCAAACGTTAGCAGCTGACTCCACAACCCAGGTGGCAGCCAGAACATCTCCCGCTTGTTTTCAAGGTCTCTGCAAACTACTTGCATTGCCACCCAGACTTTCGGGCTGCGGGCTTTCCTGTCCACTCTGTCCTCAAAAGCACCTTTTTTCTTTACCATTTTCCTGCACCGGCCCATAAAAATGCCGATCTTCAGGAGCTGACTCCCACAAACCAGGTGGCAGCCAGAACACCTCTTTATTTTTAGGAACGCTTCTGGGAAGTACTTGCATTGCCACCCAGACTTTGAGGCTGCGGGCTTTCCTGGCCACTCGGTCCTCAAAAGCACCTTTTTTTCACCTTTCCCCAGCACCGGCCTCCAAAAATGCCGATCTTCAGGAGATGAGTCCCACAACCAAGGCATCAGCAAGACCAAGTCTTGCTTGTTTTCAAGGTCTCTGGGAACTACTTGCATTGCCACCCAGACTTTGGGGCTGCGGGCTTTCCTGGCCACTCGATCCACAAAAGAACCTTTTTTTCACCTTTTCCCAGCACCAGCCTCCAAAAATTCCAAATGTTAGGAGCTGACTCCACAACCCAGGTGGCAGCCAGAACACCTCCTGCTTGTTTTGAACGTCTCTGGGAACTACTTGCATTGCCACCCAGACTTTGGGGCTGCGGTCTTTCCTGTCCACTCTGTCCTCACAAGCACCTTTTTTTCACTTTTCCTCAGCACCGGCCTCCAGTATGCCGAACTTCAGGAGATGAGTCCTACACCCAAGGTGGCAGCCAGAACAACTCTTGCTTTCTTTCAGGATCTCTGGGAACTACTTGCATTGCCACCCAGACTTTGGGGCTGCGGGCTTTCCTGGACACTTGATCCTCAAAAGCACCTTTTTTCTTTATCATTTTCCTGCACCGGCCCATAAAAATGCCGATCTTCAGGAGTTGACTCCCACAACCCAGGTGGCAGCCAGAACACCTCTTGATTTTTAGGAACGCCTCTGGGAACTACTTGCATTGCCACCCAGACTTTGGGGCTGTGGGCTTTCCTGGCCACTCGGTCCTCAAAAGCAACTGTTTTTCACTTTTTCCCAACACCGTCCTCCAAAAATTCGAAACATCCTGGCCTGGTTCCCACAGCCAAGGCGTCTGTAAGACCAAGTCTTGCTTGTTTTCAAGGTCTCTGGGAACTACTTGCATTGCCACCCAGACTTTGGGGCTGCGGGCTTTCCTGGCCACTCTGTCCTCAAAAGCACCTTTTTTCTTTATCATTTTCCTGCACCGGCCCATAAAAATTCTGAACCTCAGGAACTGACTCCCACAACCCAGGTGGCAGCCAGAACACCTCTTGATTTTTAGGAACGCCTCTGGGAACTACTTGCATTGCCACCCAGACTTTGAGGCTGCGGGCTTTCCTGGCCACTCGGTCCTCAAAAGAACCTTTTTTTCACCATTTCCCAGCACCGGCCTCCAAAAATTCCAAACGTTAGCAGCTGACTCCACAACCCAGGTGGCAGCCAGAACATCTCCCGCTTGTTTTCAAGGTCTCTGCAAACTACTTGCATTGCCACCCAGACTTTCGGGCTGCGGGCTTTCCTGGCCACTCGATCCTCAAAAGCACCTTTTTTCTTTACCATTTTCCTGCACCGGCCCATAAAAATGCCGATCTTCAGGAGCTGACTCCCACAAACCAGGTGGCAGCCAGAACACCTCTTTATTTTTAGGAACGCTTCTGGGAACTACTTGCATTGCCACCCAGACTTTGAGGCTGCGGGCTTTCCTGGCCACTCTATCCTCAAAAGCACCTTTTTTTCACCTTTCCCCAGCACCGGCCTCCAAAAATGCCGATCTTCAGGAGATGAGTCCCACAACCAAGGCATCAGCAAGACCAAGTCTTGCTTGTTTTCAAGGTCTCTGGGAACTACTTGCATTGCCACCCAGACTTTGGGGCTGCGGGCTTTCCTGGCCACTCGATCCACAAAAGAACCTTTTTTTCACCTTTTCCCAGCACCGGCCTCCAAAAATTCCAAACGTTAGCAGCTGACTCCACAACCCAGGTGGCAGCCAGAACATCTCCCGCTTGTTTTCAAGGTCTCTGCGAACTACTTGCATTGGCACCCAGACTTTGGGGCTGCGGTCTTTCCTGGCCACTCGATCCTCAAAAGCACCTTTTTTCTTTATCATTTTCCTGCACCGGCCCATAAAAATGCCGATCTTCAGGAGCTGACTCCCACAAACCAGGTGGCAGCCAGAACACCTCTTGATTTTTAGGAACGCCTCTGGGAACTACTTGCATTGCCACCCAGACTTTGGGGCTGTGGGCTTTCCTGGCCCCTCGGTCCTCAAAAGCAACTGTTTTTCACTTTTTCCCAACACCGGCCTCCAAAAATTCGAAACATCCTGGCCTGGTTCCCACAGCCAAGGCGTCTGTAAGAGCAAGTCTTGCTTGTTTTCAAGGTCTCTGGGAACTACGTGCATTGCCACCCAGACTTTGGGGCTGTGGGCTTTCCTGGCCACTCTGTCCTCAAAAGCACCTTTTTTCTTTATCATTTTCCTGCACCGGCCCATAAAAATTCTGAACCTCAGGAACTGACTCCCACAACCCAGGTGGCAGCCAGAACACCTCTTGATTTTTAGGAACGCCTCTGGGAACTACTTGCATTGCCACCCAGACTTTGAGGCTGCGGGCTTTCCTGGCCACTCGGTCCTCAAAAGAACCTTTTTTTCACCTTTTCCCAGCACCGGCCTCCAAAAATTCCAAACGTTAGCAGCTGACTCCACAACCCAGGTGGCAGCCAGAACATCTCCCGCTTGTTTTCAAGGTCTCTGCGAACTACTTGCATTGCCACCCAGACTTTGGGGCTGCGGGCTTTCCTGGCCACTCTCTCCTCAAAAGAACCTTTTTTACACCTTTTCCCAGCACCGGCCTCCAAAAATTCCAAATGTTAGGAGCTGACTCCACAACCCAGGTGGCAGCCAGAACACCTCCTGCTTGTTTTGAACGTCTCTGGAACTACTTGCATTGCCACCCAGACTTTGGGGCTGCGGTCTTTCCTGTCCACTCTGTCCTCACAAGCACCTTTTTTTCACTTTTCCTCAGCACCGGCCTCCAGTGTGCCGAACTTCAGGAGATGAGTCCTACACCCAAGGTGGCAGCCAGAACATCTCCCGCTTGTTTTCAAGGTCTCTGCAAACTACTTGCATTGCCACCCAGACTTTCGGGCTGCGGGCTTTCCTGGCCACTCGATCCTCAAAAGCACCTTTTTTCTTTACCATTTTCCTGCACCGGCCCATAAAAATGCCGATCTTCAGGAGCTGACTCCCACAAACCAGGTGGCAGCCAGAACACCTCTTTATTTTTAGGAACGCTTCTGGGAACTACTTGCATTGCCACCCAGACTTTGAGGCTGCGGGCTTTCTGGCCACTCTATCCTCAAAAGCACCTTTTTTTCACCTTTCCCCAGCACCGGCCTCCAAAAATGCCGATCTTCAGGAGATGAGTCCCACAACCAAGGCATCAGCAAGACCAAGTCTTGCTTGTTTTCAAGGTCTCTGGGAACTACTTGCATTGCCACCCAGACTTTGGGGCTGCGGGCTTTCCTGGCCACTCGATCCACAAAAGAACCTTTTTTTCACCTTTTCCCAGCACCGGCCTCCAAAAATTCCAAACGTTAGCAGCTGACTCCACAACCCAGGTGGCAGCCAGAACATCTCCCGCTTGTTTTCAAGGTCTCTGCGAACTACTTGCATTGGCACCCAGACTTTGGGGCTGCGGTCTTTCCTCTGGCCACTCGATCCTCAAAAGCACCTTTTTTCTTTATCATTTTCCTGCACCGGCCCATAAAAATGCCGATCTTCAGGAGCTGACTCCCACAAACCAGGTGGCAGCCAGAACACCTCTTGATTTTTAGGAACGCCTCTGGGAACTACTTGCATTGCCACCCAGACTTTGGGGCTGTGGGCTTTCCTGGCCCCTCGGTCCTCAAAAGCAACTGTTTTTCACTTTTTCCCAACACCGGCCTCCAAAAATTCGAAACATCCTGGCCTGGTTCCCACAGCCAAGGCGTCTGTAAGAGCAAGTCTTGCTTGTTTTCAAGGTCTCTGGGAACTACGTGCATTGCCACCCAGACTTTGGGGCTGTGGGCTTTCCTGGCCACTCTGTCCTCAAAAGCACCTTTTTTCTTTATCATTTTCCTGCACCGGCCCATAAAAATTCTGAACCTCAGGAACTGACTCCCACAACCCAGGTGGCAGCCAGAACACCTCTTGATTTTTAGGAACGCCTCTGGGAACTACTTGCATTGCCACCCAGACTTTGAGGCTGCGGGCTTTCCTGGCCACTCGGTCCTCAAAAGAACCTTTTTTTCACCTTTTCCCAGCACCGGCCTCCAAAAATTCCAAACGTTAGCAGCTGACTCCACAACCCAGGTGGCAGCCAGAACATCTCCCGCTTGTTTTCAAGGTCTCTGCGAACTACTTGCATTGCCACCCAGACTTTGGGGCTGCGGGCTTTCCTGGCCACTCTCTCCTCAAAAGAACCTTTTTTACACCTTTTCCCAGCACCGGCCTCCAAAAATTCCAAATGTTAGGAGCTGACTCCACAACCCAGGTGGCAGCCAGAACACCTCCTGCTTGTTTTGAACGTCTCTGGGAACTACTTGCATTGCCACCCAGACTTTGGGGCTGCGGTCTTTCCTGTCCACTCTGTCCTCACAAGCACCTTTTTTTCACTTTTCCTCAGCACCGGCCTCCAGTGTGCCGAACTTCAGGAGATGAGTCCTACACCCAAGGTGGCAGCCAGAACATCTCCCGCTTGTTTTCAAGGTCTCTGCAAACTACTTGCATTGCCACCCAGACTTTGGGGCTGCGGGCTTTCCTGGCCACTCGATCCTCAAAAGCACCTTTTTTCTTTAACCATTTTCCTGCACCGGCCCATAAAAATGCCGATCTTCAGGAGCTGACTCCCACAACCCAGGTGGCAGCCAGAACACCTCTTGATTTTTAGGAACGCCTCTGGGAACTACTTGCATTGCCACCCAGACTTTGGGGCTGTGGGCTTTCCTGGCCCCTCGGTCCTCAAAAGCAACTGTTTTTCACTTTTTCCCAACACCGGCCTCCAAAAATTCGAAAAATCCTGGCCTGGTTCCCACAGCCAAGGCGTCAGTAAGACCAAGTCTTGCTTGTTTTCAAGGTCTCTGGGAACTACGTGCATTGCCACCCAGACTTTGGGGCTGTGGGCTTTCCTGGCCACTCGATCCTCAAAACCACCTATTTTTCATTTTTTCCCAGCACCAGCCTCCAAAAATGCCGATCTTCAGGAGATGAGTCCCACAACCAAGGCATCAGCAAGACCAAGTCTTGCTTGTTTTCAAGGTCTCTGGGAACTGCTTGCATTGCCACCCAGACTTTGGGGCTGCGGGCTTTCCTGTCCACTCTATCCTCAAAAGCACCATTTTTTCACTTTTCCTCAGCACCGACCTCCAATATGCCGTACGTCCGGAGCTGAGTCCTACACCCAAGGTGGCAGCCAGAACAAATCTTGCTTGTTTTCAAGGTCTCTGGGAACTACTTGCATTGCCACCCAGACTTTGGGGCTGCAGGCTTTCCTGGCCACTCTATCCTCAAAAGAACCTTTTTTTCACCTTTTCCCAGCACCGGCCTCCAAAAATTCCAAACGTTAGCAGCTGACTCCACAACCCAGGTGGCAGCCAGAACATCTCCCACTTGTTTTCAAGGTCTCTGCGAACTACTTGCATTGCCACCCAGACTTTCGGGCTGTGGGCTTTCCTGGCCACTCGATCCTCAAAAGCACCTTTTTTCTTTACCATTTTCCTGCACCGGCCCATAAAAATGCCGATCTTCAGGAGATGAGTCCCAAAATCAAGGCATCAGCAAGACCAAGTCTTGCTTTCTTTCAAGGTCTCTGGGAACTACTAACATTGCCACCCAGACTTTGGGGCTACGGGCTTTCCTGGCCACTCGATCCTCACAAGCACTTTTTTTCACTTTTTCCCAGCACCGGCCTCCAAAAATGCCGATCTTCAGGAGATGAGTCCCACAACCAAGGAATCAGCAAGACCAAGTCTTGCTTGTTTTCAAGGTCTCTGGGAATTACTTGCATTGCCACCCAGACTTTGGGGCTGTGGGCTTTCCTGGCCACTGTCCTCAAAACCACCTTTTTTCTTTATCATTTTCCTGCACCGGCCCATAAAAATTCTGAACCTCAGGAACTGACTCCCACAACCCAGGTGGCAGCCAGAACACCTCTTGATTTTTAGGAACGCCTCTGGGAACTACTTGCATTGCCACCCAGACTTTGAGGCTGCGGGCTTTCCTGGCCACTCGGTCCTCAAAAGAACCTTTTTTTCACCTTTTCCCAGCACCGGCCTCCAAAAATTCCAAACGTTAGCAGCTGACTCCACAACCCAGGTGGCAGCCAGAACATCTCCCGCTTGTTTTCAAGGTCTCTGCAAACTACTTGCATTGCCACCCAGACTTTCGGGCTGCGGGCTTTCCTGTCCACTCTGTCCTCAAAAGCACCTTTTTTCTTTACCATTTTCCTGCACCGGCCCATAAAAATGCCGATCTTCAGGAGCTGACTCCCACAAACCAGGTGGCAGCCAGAACACCTCTTGATTTTTAGGAACGCTTCTGGGAAGTACTTGCATTGCCACCCAGACTTTGAGGCTGCGGGCTTTCCTGGCCACTCGGTCCTCAAAAGCACCTTTTTTTCACCTTTCCCCAGCACCGGCCTCCAAAAATGCCGATCTTCAGGAGATGAGTCCCACAACCAAGGCATCAGCAAGACCAAGTCTTGCTTGTTTTCAAGGTCTCTGGGAACTACTTGCATTGCCACCCAGACTTTGGGGCTGCGGGCTTTCCTGGCCACTCGATCCACAAAAGAACCTTTTTTTCACCTTTTCCCAGCACCAGCCTCCAAAAATTCCAAATGTTAGGAGCTGACTCCACAACCCAGGTGGCAGCCAGAACACCTCCTGCTTGTTTTGAACGTCTCTGGGAACTACTTGCATTGCCACCCAGACTTTGGGGCTGCGGTCTTTCCTGTCCACTCTGTCCTCACAAGCACCTTTTTTTCACTTTTCCTCAGCACCGGCCTCCAGTATGCCGAACTTCAGGAGATGAGTCCTACACCCAAGGTGGCAGCCAGAACAACTCTTGCTTTCTTTCAGGATCTCTGGGAACTACTTGCATTGCCACCCAGACTTTGGGGCTGCGGGCTTTCCTGGACACTTGATCCTCAAAAGCACCTTTTTTCTTTATCATTTTCCTGCACCGGCCCATAAAAATGCCGATCTTCAGGAGTTGACTCCCACAACCCAGGTGGCAGCCAGAACACCTCTTGATTTTTAGGAACGCCTCTGGGAACTACTTGCATTGCCACCCAGACTTTGGGGCTGTGGGCTTTCCTGGCCACTCGGTCCTCAAAAGCAACTGTTTTTCACTTTTTCCCAACACCGTCCTCCAAAAATTCGAAACATCCTGGCCTGGTTCCCACAGCCAAGGCGTCTGTAAGACCAAGTCTTGCTTGTTTTCAAGGTCTCTGGGAACTACTTGCATTGCCACCCAGACTTTGGGGCTGCGGGCTTTCCTGGCCACTCTGTCCTCAAAAGCACCTTTTTTCTTTATCATTTTCCTGCACCGGCCCATAAAAATTCTGAACCTCAGGAACTGACTCCCACAACCCAGGTGGCAGCCAGAACACCTCTTGATTTTTAGGAACGCCTCTGGGAACTACTTGCATTGCCACCCAGACTTTGAGGCTGCGGGCTTTCCTGGCCACTCGGTCCTCAAAAGAACCTTTTTTTCACCATTTCCCAGCACCGGCCTCCAAAAATTCCAAACGTTAGCAGCTGACTCCACAACCCAGGTGGCAGCCAGAACATCTCCCGCTTGTTTTCAAGGTCTCTGCAAACTACTTGCATTGCCACCCAGACTTTCGGGCTGCGGGCTTTCCTGGCCACTCGATCCTCAAAAGCACCTTTTTTCTTTACCATTTTCCTGCACCGGCCCATAAAAATGCCGATCTTCAGGAGCTGACTCCCACAAACCAGGTGGCAGCCAGAACACCTCTTTATTTTTAGGAACGCTTCTGGGAACTACTTGCATTGCCACCCAGACTTTGAGGCTGCGGGCTTTCCTGGCCACTCTATCCTCAAAAGCACCTTTTTTTCACCTTTCCCCAGCACCGGCCTCCAAAAATGCCGATCTTCAGGAGATGAGTCCCACAACCAAGGCATCAGCAAGACCAAGTCTTGCTTGTTTTCAAGGTCTCTGGGAACTACTTGCATTGCCACCCAGACTTTGGGGCTGCGGGCTTTCCTGGCCACTCGATCCACAAAAGAACCTTTTTTTCACCTTTTCCCAGCACCGGCCTCCAAAAATTCCAAACGTTAGCAGCTGACTCCACAACCCAGGTGGCAGCCAGAACATCTCCCGCTTGTTTTCAAGGTCTCTGCGAACTACTTGCATTGGCACCCAGACTTTGGGGCTGCGGTCTTTCCTGGCCACTCGATCCTCAAAAGCACCTTTTTTCTTTATCATTTTCCTGCACCGGCCCATAAAAATGCCGATCTTCAGGAGCTGACTCCCACAAACCAGGTGGCAGCCAGAACACCTCTTGATTTTTAGGAACGCCTCTGGGAACTACTTGCATTGCCACCCAGACTTTGGGGCTGTGGGCTTTCCTGGCCCCTCGGTCCTCAAAAGCAACTGTTTTTCACTTTTTCCCAACACCGGCCTCCAAAAATTCGAAACATCCTGGCCTGGTTCCCACAGCCAAGGCGTCTGTAAGAGCAAGTCTTGCTTGTTTTCAAGGTCTCTGGGAACTACGTGCATTGCCACCCAGACTTTGGGGCTGTGGGCTTTCCTGGCCACTCTGTCCTCAAAAGCACCTTTTTTCTTTATCATTTTCCTGCACCGGCCCATAAAAATTCTGAACCTCAGGAACTGACTCCCACAACCCAGGTGGCAGCCAGAACACCTCTTGATTTTTAGGAACGCCTCTGGGAACTACTTGCATTGCCACCCAGACTTTGAGGCTGCGGGCTTTCCTGGCCACTCGGTCCTCAAAAGAACCTTTTTTTCACCTTTTCCCAGCACCGGCCTCCAAAAATTCCAAACGTTAGCAGCTGACTCCACAACCCAGGTGGCAGCCAGAACATCTCCCGCTTGTTTTCAAGGTCTCTGCGAACTACTTGCATTGCCACCCAGACTTTGGGGCTGCGGGCTTTCCTGGCCACTCTCTCCTCAAAAGAACCTTTTTTACACCTTTTCCCAGCACCGGCCTCCAAAAATTCCAAATGTTAGGAGCTGACTCCACAACCCAGGTGGCAGCCAGAACACCTCCTGCTTGTTTTGAACGTCTCTGGGAACTACTTGCATTGCCACCCAGACTTTGGGGCTGCGGTCTTTCCTGTCCACTCTGTCCTCACAAGCACCTTTTTTTCACTTTTCCTCAGCACCGGCCTCCAGTGTGCCGAACTTCAGGAGATGAGTCCTACACCCAAGGTGGCAGCCAGAACATCTCCCGCTTGTTTTCAAGGTCTCTGCAAACTACTTGCATTGCCACCCAGACTTTCGGGCTGCGGGCTTTCCTGGCCACTCGATCCTCAAAAGCACCTTTTTTCTTTACCATTTTCCTGCACCGGCCCATAAAAATGCCGATCTTCAGGAGCTGACTCCCACAAACCAGGTGGCAGCCAGAACACCTCTTTATTTTTAGGAACGCTTCTGGGAACTACTTGCATTGCCACCCAGACTTTGAGGCTGCGGGCTTTCCTGGCCACTCGGTCCTCAAAAGCACCTTTTTTTCACCTTTCCCCAGCACCGGCCTCCAAAAATGCCGATCTTCAGGAGATGAGTCCCACAACCAAGGCATCAGCAAGACCAAGTCTTGCTTGTTTTCAAGGTCTCTGGGAACTACTTGCATTGCCACCCAGACTTTGGGGCTGCGGGCTTTCCTGGCCACTCGATCCACAAAAGAACCTTTTTTTCACCTTTTCCCAGCACCGGCCTCCAAAAATTCCAAACGTTAGCAGCTGACTCCACAACCCAGGTGGCAGCCAGAACATCTCCCGCTTGTTTTCAAGGTCTCTGCGAACTACTTGCATTGGCACCCAGACTTTGGGGCTGCGGTCTTTCCTGGCCACTCGATCCTCAAAAGCACCTTTTTTCTTTATCATTTTCCTGCACCGGCCCATAAAAATGCCGATCTTCAGGAGCTGACTCCCACAAACCAGGTGGCAGCCAGAACACCTCTTGATTTTTAGGAACGCCTCTGGGAACTACTTGCATTGCCACCCAGACTTTGGGGCTGTGGGCTTTCCTGGCCCCTCGGTCCTCAAAAGCAACTGTTTTTCACTTTTTCCCAACACCGGCCTCCAAAAATTCGAAACATCCTGGCCTGGTTCCCACAGCCAAGGCGTCTGTAAGAGCAAGTCTTGCTTGTTTTCAAGGTCTCTGGGAACTACGTGCATTGCCACCCAGACTTTGGGGCTGTGGGCTTTCCTGGCCACTCTGTCCTCAAAAGCACCTTTTTTCTTTATCATTTTCCTGCACCGGCCCATAAAAATTCTGAACCTCAGGAACTGACTCCCACAACCCAGGTGGCAGCCAGAACACCTCTTGATTTTTAGGAACGCCTCTGGGAACTACTTGCATTGCCACCCAGACTTTGAGGCTGCGGGCTTTCCTGGCCACTCGGTCCTCAAAAGAACCTTTTTTTCACCTTTTCCCAGCACCGGCCTCCAAAAATTCCAAACGTTAGCAGCTGACTCCACAACCCAGGTGGCAGCCAGAACATCTCCCGCTTGTTTTCAAGGTCTCTGCGAACTACTTGCATTGCCACCCAGACTTTGGGGCTGCGGGCTTTCCTGGCCACTCTCTCCTCAAAAGAACCTTTTTTACACCTTTTCCCAGCACCGGCCTCCAAAAATTCCAAATGTTAGGAGCTGACTCCACAACCCAGGTGGCAGCCAGAACACCTCCTGCTTGTTTTGAACGTCTCTGGGAACTACTTGCATTGCCACCCAGACTTTGGGGCTGCGGTCTTTCCTGTCCACTCTGTCCTCACAAGCACCTTTTTTTCACTTTTCCTCAGCACCGGCCTCCAGTGTGCCGAACTTCAGGAGATGAGTCCTACACCCAAGGTGGCAGCCAGAACAACTCTTGCTTGTTTTCAAGGTCTCTGGGAACTACTTGCATTGCCACCCAGACTTTGGGGCTGCGGGCTTTCCTGGCCACTTGATCCTCAAAAGCACCTTTTTTCTTTAACCATTTTCCTGCACCGGCCCATAAAAATGCCGATCTTCAGGAGCTGACTCCCACAACCCAGGTGGCAGCCAGAACACCTCTTGATTTTTAGGAACGCCTCTGGGAACTACTTGCATTGCCACCCAGACTTTGGGGCTGTGGGCTTTCCTGGCCCCTCGGTCCTCAAAAGCAACTGTTTTTCACTTTTTCCCAACACCGGCCTCCAAAAATTCGAAAAATCCTGGCCTGGTTCCCACAGCCAAGGCGTCAGTAAGACCAAGTCTTGCTTGTTTTCAAGGTCTCTGGGAACTACGTGCATTGCCACCCAGACTTTGGGGCTGTGGGCTTTCCTGGCCACTCGATCCTCAAAACCACCTATTTTTCATTTTTTCCCAGCACCAGCCTCCAAAAATGCCGATCTTCAGGAGATGAGTCCCACAACCAAGGCATCAGCAAGACCAAGTCTTGCTTGTTTTCAAGGTCTCTGGGATCTACTTGCATTGCCACCCAGACTTTGGGGCTGTGGGCTTTCCTGGCCACCCGATCTGCAAAAACACCTTTTTTTCACTTTTTCCCAGCACCGGCCTCCAAAAATGCCGATCTTCAGGAGATGAGTCCCACAACCAAGGCATCAGCAAGACCAAGTCTTGCTTGTTTTCAAGGTCTCTGGGAACTGCTTGCATTGCCACCCAGACTTTGGGGCTGCGGGCTTTCCTGTCCACTCTATCCTCAAAAGCACCATTTTTTCACTTTTCCTCAGCACCGACCTCCAATATGCCGTACGTCCGGAGCTGAGTCCTACACCCAAGGTGGCAGCCAGAACAAATCTTGCTTGTTTTCAAGGTCTCTGGGAACTACTTGCATTGCCACCCAGACTTTGGGGCTGCAGGCTTTCCTGGCCACTCTATCCTCAAAAGAACCTTTTTTTCACCTTTTCCCAGCACCGGCCTCCAAAAATTCCAAACGTTAGCAGCTGACTCCACAACCCAGGTGGCAGCCAGAACATCTCCCACTTGTTTTCAAGGTCTCTGCGAACTACTTGCATTGCCACCCAGACTTTCGGGCTGTGGGCTTTCCTGGCCACTCGATCCTCAAAAGCACCTTTTTTCTTTACCATTTTCCTGCACCGGCCCATAAAAATGCCGATCTTCAGGAGATGAGTCCCAAAATCAAGGCATCAGCAAGACCAAGTCTTGCTTTCTTTCAAGGTCTCTGGGAACTACTAACATTGCCACCCAGACTTTGGGGCTACGGGCTTTCCTGGCCACTCGATCCTCACAAGCACTTTTTTTCACTTTTTCCCAGCACCGGCCTCCAAAAATGCCGATCTTCAGGAGATGAGTCCCACAACCAAGGAATCAGCAAGACCAAGTCTTGCTTGTTTTCAAGGTCTCTGGGAATTACTTGCATTGCCACCCAGACTTTGGGGCTGTGGGCTTTCCTGGCCACTGTCCTCAAAAGCACCTTTTTTCTTTATCATTTTCCTGCACCGGCCCATAAAAATTCTGAACCTCCGCAGCTGACTCCACACCCCAGGTGGCAGCCAGAACACCTCTTGATTTTTTAGGAACGCCTCTGGGGAACTACTTGCATTGCCACCCAGACTTTGGGGCTGTGGGCTTTCCTGGCCACTCTGTCCTCAAAAGCACCTTTTTTTTGACTTTTCCCCAGCACCGGACCCCAAAATATGCTGAACGTCCTGGCCTGGCTCCCACAGCCAAGGTGGCAGCCAGAACAAATCTTCCTTTCTTTCAAGGTCTCTGGGAACTACTTGCATTGCCACCCAGACTTTGGGGCTACGGGCTTTCCTGGCCACTCGATCCTCAAAAGATCCTTTTTTTCACTTTTCCCCTGCACCGGCCTCCAATATGCCGAACGTCCTGGCCTGGCTCCCACAGCCAAGGTGGCAGCCAGAACTACTCTTGCTTTCTTTCAAGGTCTCTGGGGACTACTTGCATTGCCACCCAGACTTTGGGGCTGTGGGCTTTCCTGGCCACTCTATCCTCAAAAGCACCTATTTTTCACTTTTTCCCAGCACCGGCCTCCAAAAATGCCGATCTTCAGGAGATGAGTCCCACAACCAAGGCATCAGCAAGACCAAGTCTTGCTTGTTTTCATGGTCTCTGGGAACTACTTGCATTGCCACCCAAACTTTGGGGCTGTGGGCTTTCCTGGCCACTGTCCTCAAAAGCACCTTTTTTCTTTATCATTTTCCTGCACCGGCCCATAAAAATTCTGAACCTCAGGAGCTGACTCCACAACCCAGGTGGCAGCCAGAACACCTCTTGATTTTTAGGAACGCCTCTGGGGAACTACTTGCATTGCCACCCAGACTTTGGGGCTGCGGGCTTTCCTGGCCACTCGATCCTCAAAAGCACCTTTTTTTCACCTTTTCCCAGCACCGGCCTCCGAAAATTCCCAACGTTAGGAGCTGACTCCCACAGCCCAGGTGGCAGCCAGAACACCTCTTGATTTTTAGGAACGCCTCTGGGGAACTACTTGCATTGCCACCCAGACTTTGGGGCTGCGGGCTTTCCTGGCCACTCTGTCCTCAAAACTACCTTTTTTTCACTTTTTCCCAGCACCGGCCTCCAAAAATGCCGATCTTCAGGAGATGAGTCCCAAAATCAAGGCATCAGCAAGACCAAGTCTTGCTTTCTTTCAAGGTCTCTGGGAACTACTTGCATTGCCACCCAGACTTTGGGGCTACGGGCTTTCCTGGCCACTCGATCATCACAAGCACTTTTTTTCACCTTTTCCCAGCACCGGCCTCCAAAAATGCCGATCTTCAGGAGATGAGTCCCACAACCAAGGCATCAGCAAGACCAAGTCTTGCTTGTTTTCAAGGTCTCTGGGAATTACTTGCATTGCCACCCAGACTTTGGGGCTGTGGGCTTTCCTGGCCACTGTCCTCAAAAGCACCTTTTTTCTTTATCATTTTCCTGCACCGGCCCATAAGAATTCTGAACCTCCGCAGCTGACTCCACACCCCAGGTGGCAGCCAGAACACCTCTTGATTTTTAGGAACGCCTCTGGGGAACTACTTGCATTGCCACCCAGACTTTGGGGCTGCGGGCTTTCCTGGCCACTCGATCCTCAAAAGCACCTTTTTTTCACCTTTTCCCAGCACCGGCCTCCGAAAATTCCCAACGTTAGGAGCTGACTCCACAACCCAGGTGGCAGCCAGAACACCTCTTGATTTTTAGGAACGCCTCTGGGGAACTACTTGCATTGCCACCCAGACTTTGGGGCTGTGGGCTTTCCTGGCCACTCGATCCTCAAAAGCACCTTTTTTTCACTTTTTCCCAGCACCGGCCTCCAAAAATTCGAAACATCCTGGCCTGGTTCCCACAGCCAAGGCATCAGCAAGACCAAGTCTTGCTTGTTTTCAAGGTCTCTGGGAACGACTTGCATGGCCACCCAGACTTTGGGGCTGCGGGCTTTCCTGGCCACTCGATCCTCAAAAGAACCTTTTTTTCACTTTTCCCTAGCACCGGCCTCCAATATGCTGAACGTCCTAGCCTGGCTCCTATCCCAAGGCATCAGCAAGACCAAGTCTTGCTTGTTTTCATGGTCTCTGGGAACTACTTGCGTTGCCACCCAGACTTTGGGGCTGTGGGCTTTCCTGTCCACTCTGTCCTCACAAGCACCTTTTTTTTCTCTTTTCCCCAGCACCGGCCTCCAATAAGCTGAACGTCCTGGCCTGGCTCCCACAGCCAAGGTGGCAGCCAGAAAAACTCTTGCTTTCTTTCAAGGTCTCTGGGAACTACGTGCATTGCCACCCAGACTTTGGGGCTGCGGGCTTTCTTGGACACTCTCTCCTCAAAAGCACCTTTTTTCTTTATCATTTCCTGCACCGGCCCATAAAAATGCCGATCTTCAGGAGCTGACTCCCACAAACCAGGTGGCAGCCAGAACACCTCTTGATTTTTAGGAACGCCTCTGGGGAACTACTTGCATTGCCACCCAGACTTTGGGGCTGCGGGCTTTCCTGGCCACTCGATTCTCAAAAGCACCTTTTTTTCACCTTTTCCCAGCAACGGCCTCCAAAAATTCCAAACGTTAGGAGCTGACTCCACAACCCAGGTGGCAGCCAGAACACCTCCTGCTTGTTTTGAACGTCTCTGGGAACTACTTGCATTGCCACCCAGACTTTGGGGCTGCGGGCTTTCCTGGCCACTCTATCCTCAAAAGAACCTGTTTTGCAATTTTTCCCAGCACCGGCCTCCAAAAATGCCGATCTTCAGGAGATGAGTCCCACAACCAAGGCATCAGCAAGACCAAGTCTTGCTTGTTTTCAAGGTCTCTGGGAACTACTTCCATTGCCACCCAGACTTTGGGGCTGCGGGCTTTCCTGGCCACTCGGTCCTCAAAAGAACCTTTTTTTCACTTTTTCCCAGCACCGGCCTCCAAAAATTCGAAACATCCTGGCCTGCTTCCCACAGCCAAGGTGTCAGCAAGACCAAGTCTTGCTTGTTTTCAAGGTCTCTGGGAACTACTTCCATTGCCACCCAGACTTTGGGGCTGCGGGCTTTCTTGGCCACTCTGTCCTCAAAACTACCTTTTTTTCACTTTTTCCCAGCACCGGCCTCCAAAAATGCCGATCTTCAGGAGATGAGTCCCACAGCCAAGGCATCAGCAAGACCAAGTCTTGCTTGTTTTCAAGGTCTCTGGGAACGACTTGCATGGCCACCCAGACTTTGGGGCTGTGGGCTTTCCTGGCCACTCTGTCCTCAAAACCACCTTTTTTTCACCTTTTCCCAGCACCGGCCTCCAAAATTCCCAACGTTAGGAGCTGACTCCACAACCCAGGTGGCAGCCAGAACACCTCCTGCTTGTTTTGAACGTCTCGGGGAACTACTTGCATTGCCACCCAGACTTTGGGGCTGTGGGCTTTCCTGGCCACTCGATCCTCAAAAGCACCTATTTTTCACCTTTTCCCAGCACCGGCCTCCAAAAATTCCCAACGTTAGGAGCTGACTCCACAACCCAGGTGGCAGCCAGAACACCTCCTGCTTGTTTTGAACGTCTCTGGGAACTACTTGCATTGCCACCCAGACTTTGGGGCTGCGGGCTTTCCTGTCCACTCTGTCCTCACAAGCACCTTTTTTTTGACTTTTCCCCAGCACCGGCCTCCAATATGCCGAACGTCCTGGCCTGGCTCCCACAGCCAAGGTGGCAGCCAGAACAACTCTTGCTTTCTTTCAAGGTCTCTGGGAACTACTTGCATTGCCACCCAGACTTTGGGGCTACGGGCTTTCCTGGCCACTCGATCCTCACAAGTAGCTTTTTTTCACTTTTCCCCAGCACCGGACCCCAATATGCTGAACGTCCTTGCCTGGCTCCCACTCCCAAGTTGGCAGCCAGAACAACTCTTGCTTTCTTTCACGGTCTCTGGGAAGTACTTGCTTTGCCACCCAGACTTTGGGGCTGCGGGCTTTGCTGGACACTCTGTCCTCACAAGCACCTTTTTTTCACTTTTTCCCAGCACCGGCCTCCAATATGCCGAACGTCCTGGCCTGGCTCCCACTCCCAAGGTGGCAGCCAGAACAACCCTTGCTTTCTTTCAAGGTCTCTGGGGACTACTTGCATTGCCACCCAGACTTTGGGGCTGCAGGCTTTCCTGGCCACTCTATCCTCAAAAGCACCTTTTTTTCACCTTTTCCCAGCACCGGCCTCCAAAAATGCCGATCTTCAGGAGATGAGTCCCACAACCAAGGCATCAGCAAGACCAAGTCTTGCTTGTTTTCATGGTCTCTGGGAACTACTTGCATTGCCACCCAGACTTTGGGGCTGCGGGCTTTCCTGGCCACTGTCCTCAAAAGCACCTTTTTTCTTTATCATTTTCCTGCACCGGCCCATAAAAATTCTGAACCTCAGGAGCTGACTCCACAACCCAGGTGGCAGCCAGAACACCTCTTGATTTTTAGGAACGCCTCTGGGGAACTACTTGCATTGCCACCCAGACTTTGGGGCTGCGGGCTTTCCTGGCCACTCGATCCTCAAAAGCACCTTTTTTTCACCTTTTCCCAGCACCGGCCTCCGAAAATTCCCAACGTTAGGAGCTGACTCCCACAGCCCAGGTGGCAGCCAGAACACCTCTTGATTTTTAGGAATGCCTCTGGGGAACTACTTGCATTGCCACCCAGACTTTGGGGCTGCGGGCTTTCCTGGCCACTCTGTCCTCAAAACTGCCTTTTTTTCACTTTTTCCCAGCACCGGCCTCCAAAAATGCCGATCTTCAGGAGATGAGTCCCAAAATCAAGGCATCAGCAAGACCAAGTCTTGCTTTCTTTCAAGGTCTCTGGGAACTACTAACATTGCCACCCAGACTTTGGGGCTACGGGCTTTCCTGGCCACTCGATCCTCACAAGCACTTTTTTTCACTTTTTCCCAGCACCGGCCTCCAAAAATGCCGATCTTCAGGAGATGAGTCCCACAACCAAGGCATCAGCAAGACCAAGTCTTGCTTGTTTTCAAGGTCTCTGGGAATTACTTGCATTGCCACCCAGACTTTGGGGCTGTGGGCTTTCCTGGCCACTGTCCTCAAAAGCACCTTTTTTCTTTATCATTTTCCTGCACCGGCCCATAAAAATTCTGAACCTCCGGAGCTGACTCCACACCCCAGGTGGCAGCCAGAACACCTCTTGATTTTTTAGGAACGCCTCTGGGGAACTACTTGCATTGCCACCCAGACTTTGGGGCTGTGGGCTTTCCTGGCCACTCTGTCCTCAAAAGCACCTTTTTTTTGACTTTTCCCCAGCACCGGCCTCCAATATGCCGAACGTCCTGGCCTGGCTCCCACAGCCAAGGTAGCAGGCAGAACAACTCTTGCTTTCTTTCAAGGTCTCTGGGAACTACTTGCATTGCCACCCAGAGTTTGGGGCTGCGGGGTTTCCTGGCCACTCTATCCTCAAAAGAATCTTTTTTTCACTTTACCCCAGCACCGGACCCCAAAATATGCTGAACGTCCTGGCCTGGCTCCCACAGCCAAGGTGGCAGCCAGAACAAATCTTCCTTTCTTTCAAGGTCTCTGGGAACTACTTGCATTGCCACCCAGACTTTGGGGCTACGGGCTTTCCTGGCCACTCGATCCTCAAAAGATCCTTTTTTTCACTTTTCCCCTGCACCGGCCTCCAATATGCCGAACGTCCTGGCCTGGCTCCCACAGCCAAGGTGGCAGCCAGAACTACTCTTGCTTTCTTTCAAGGTCTCTGGGGACTACTTGCATTGCCACCCAGACTTTGGGGCTGTGGGCTTTCCTGGCCACTCTATCCTCAAAAGCACCTATTTTTCACTTTTTCCCAGCACCGGCCTCCAAAAATGCCGATCTTCAGGAGATGAGTCCCACAACCAAGGCATCAGCAAGACCAAGTCTTGCTTGTTTTCATGGTCTCTGGGAACTACTTGCATTGCCACCCAAACTTTGGGGCTGTGGGCTTTCCTGGCCACTGTCCTCAAAAGCACCTTTTTTCTTTATCATTTTCCTGCACCGGCCCATAAAAATTCTGAACCTCAGGAGCTGACTCCACAACCCAGGTGGCAGCCAGAACACCTCTTGATTTTTAGGAACGCCTCTGGGGAACTACTTGCATTGCCACCCAGACTTTGGGGCTGCGGGCTTTCCTGGCCACTCGATCCTCAAAAGCACCTTTTTTTCACCTTTTCCCAGCACCGGCCTCCGAAAATTCCCAACGTTAGGAGCTGACTCCCACAGCCCAGGTGGCAGCCAGAACACCTCTTGATTTTTAGGAACGCCTCTGGGGAACTACTTGCATTGCCACCCAGACTTTGGGGCTGCGGGCTTTCCTGGCCACTCTGTCCTCAAAACTACCTTTTTTTCACTTTTTCCCAGCACCGGCCTCCAAAAATGCAGATCTTCAGGAGATGAGTCCCAAAATCAAGGCATCAGCAAGACCAAGTCTTGCTTTCTTTCAAGGTCTCTGGGAACTACTTGCATTGCCACCCAGACTTTGGGGCTACGGGCTTTCCTGGCCACTCGATCATCACAAGCACTTTTTTTCACCTTTTCCCAGCACCGGCCTCCAAATATGCCGATCTTCAGGAGATGAGTCCCACAACCAAGGCATCAGCAAGACCAAGTCTTGCTTGTTTTCAAGGTCTCTGGGAATTACTTGCATTGCCACCCAGACTTTGGGGCTGTGGGCTTTCCTGGCCACTGTCCTCAAAAGCACCTTTTTTCTTTATCATTTTCCTGCACCGGCCCATAAAAATTCTGAACCTCAGGAGCTGACTCCACACCAAGGTGGCAGCCAGAACACCTCTTGATTTTTAGGAACGCCTCTGGGGAACTACTTGCATTGCCACCCAGACTTTGGGGCTGCGGGCTTTCCTGGCCACTCGATCCTCAAAAGCACCTTTTTTTCACCTTTTCCCAGCACCGGCCTCCGAAAATTCCCAACGTTAGGAGCTGACTCCACAACCCAGGTGGCAGCCAGAACACCTCTTGATTTTTAGGAACGCCTCTGGGGAACTACTTGCATTGCCACCCAGACTTTGGGGCTGTGGGCTTTCCTGGCCACTCGATCCTCAAAAGCACCTTTTTTTCACTTTTTCCCAGCACCGGCCTCCAAAAATTCGAAACATCCTGGCCTGGTTCCCACAGCCAAGGCATCAGCAAGACCAAGTCTTGCTTGTTTTCAAGGTCTCTGGGAACGACTTGCATGGCCACCCAGACTTTGGGGCTGCGGGCTTTCCTGGCCACTCGATCCTCAAAAGAACCTTTTTTTCACTTTTCCCTAGCACCGGCCTCCAATATGCTGAACGTCCTAGCCTGGCTCCTATCCCAAGGCATCAGCAAGACCAAGTCTTGCTTGTTTTCATGGTCTCTGGGAACTACTTGCGTTGCCACCCAGACTTTGGGGCTGTGGGCTTTCCTGTCCACTCTGTCCTCACAAGCACCTTTTTTTTCTCTTTTCCCCAGCACCGGCCTCCAATAAGCTGAACGTCCTGGCCTGGCTCCCACAGCCAAGGTGGCAGCCAGAAAAACTCTTGCTTTCTTTCAAGGTCTCTGGGAACTACGTGCATTGCCACCCAGACTTTGGGGCTGCGGGCTTTCTTGGACACTCTCTCCTCAAAAGCACCTTTTTTCTTTATCATTTCCTGCACCGGCCCATAAAAATGCCGATCTTCAGGAGCTGACTCCCACAAACCAGGTGGCAGCCAGAACACCTCTTGATTTTTAGGAACGCCTCTGGGGAACTACTTGCATTGCCACCCAGACTTTGGGGCTGCGGGCTTTCCTGGCCACTCGATTCTCAAAAGCACCTTTTTTTCACCTTTTCCCAGCAACGGCCTCCAAAAATTCCAAACGTGAGGAGCTGACTCCACAACCCAGGTGGCAGCCAGAACACCTCCTGCTTGTTTTGAACGTCTCGGGGAACTACTTGCATTGCCACCCAGACTTTGGGGCTGCGGGCTTTCCTGGCCACTCTATCCTCAAAAGAACCTGTTTTGCACTTTTTCCCAGCACCGGCCTCCAAAAATGCCGATCTTCAGGAGATGAGTCCCACAACCAAGGCATCAGCAAGACCAAGTCTTGCTTGTTTTCAAGGTCTCTGGGAACTACTTGCATTGCCACCCAGACTTTGGGGCTGCGGGCTTTCCTGGCCACTCGGTCCTCAAAAGAACCTTTTTTTCACTTTTTCCCAGAACCGGCCTCCAAAAATTCGAAACATCCTGGCCTGGTTCCCACAGCCAAGGTGTCAGCAAGACCAAGTCTTGCTTGTTTTCAAGGTCTCTGGGAACTACTTCCATTGCCACCCAGACTTTGGGGCTGCGGGCTTTCTTGGCCACTCTGTCCTCAAAACTACCTTTTTTTCACTTTTTCCCAGCACCGGCCTCCAAAAATGCCGATCTTCAGGAGATGAGTCCCACAGCCAAGGCATCAGCAAGACCAAGTCTTGCTTGTTTTCAAGGTCTCTGGGAACGACTTGCATGGCCACCCAGACTTTGGGGCTGTGGGCTTTCCTGGCCACTCTGTCCTCAAAACCACCTTTTTTTCACCTTTTCCCAGCACCGGCCTCCAAAATTCCCAACGTTAGGAGCTGACTCCACAACCCAGGTGGCAGCCAGAACACCTCCTGCTTGTTTTGAACGTCTCGGGGAACTACTTGCATTGCCACCCAGACTTTGGGGCTGTGGGCTTTCCTGGCCACTCGATCCTCAAAAGCACCTATTTTTCACCTTTTCCCAGCACCGGCCTCCAAAAATTCCCAACGTTAGGAGCTGACTCCACAACCCAGGTGGCAGCCAGAACACCTCCTGCTTGTTTTGAACGTCTCTGGGAACTACTTGCATTGCCACCCAGACTTTGGGGCTGCGGGCTTTCCTGTCCACTCTGTCCTCAAAAGCACCTTTTTTTTGACTTTTCCCCAGCACCGGCCTCCAATATGCCGAACGTCCTGGCCTGGCTCCCACAGCCAAGGTGGCAGCCAGAACAACTCTTGCTTTCTTTCAAGGTCTCTGGGAACTACTTGCATTGCCACCCAGACTTTGGGGCTACGGGCTTTCCTGGCCACTCGATCCTCACAAGCAGCTTTTTTTCACTTTTCCCCAGCACCGGACCCCAATATGCTGAACGTCCTTGCCTGGCTCCCACTCCCAAGTTGGCAGCCAGAACAACTCTTGCTTTCTTTCACGGTCTCTGGGAAGTACTTGCTTTGCCACCCAGACTTTGGGGCTGCGGGCTTTGCTGGACACTCTGTCCTCACAAGCACCTTTTTTTCACTTTTTCCCAGCACCGGCCTCCAATATGCCGAACGTCCTGGCCTGGCTCCCACTCCCAAGGTGGCAGCCAGAACAACCCTTGCTTTCTTTCAAGGTCTCTGGGGACTACTTGCATTGCCACCCAGACTTTGGGGCTGCAGGCTTTCCTGGCCACTCTATCCTCAAAAGCACCTTTTTTTCACCTTTTCCCAGCACCGGCCTCCAAAAATGCCGATCTTCAGGAGATGAGTCCCACAACCAAGGCATCAGCAAGACCAAGTCTTGCTTGTTTTCATGGTCTCTGGGAACTACTTGCATTGCCACCCAAACTTTGGGGCTGTGGGCTTTCCTGGCCACTGTCCTCAAAAGCACCTTTTTTCTTTATCATTTTCCTGCACCGGCCCATAATAATTCTGAACCTCCGGAGCTGACTCCACACCCCAGGTGGCAGCCAGAACACCTCTTGATTTTTTAGGAACGCCTCTGGGGAACTACTTGCATTGCCACCCAGACTTTGGGGCTGTGGGCTTTCCTGGCCACTCTGTCCTCAAAAGCACCTTTTTTTTGACTTTTCCCCAGCACCGGCCTCCAATATGCCGAACGTCCTGGCCTGGCTCCCACAGCCAAGGTAGCAGGCAGAACAACTCTTGCTTTCTTTCAAGGTCTCTGGGAACTACTTGCATTGCCACCCAGAGTTTGGGGCTGCGGGGTTTCCTGGCCACTCTATCCTCAAAAGAATCTTTTTTTCACTTTACCCCAGCACCGGACCCCAAAATATGCTGAACGTCCTGGCCTGGCTCCCACAGCCAAGGTGGCAGCCAGAACAAATCTTCCTTTCTTTCAAGGTCTCTGGGAACTACTTGCATTGCCACCCAGACTTTGGGGCTACGGGCTTTCCTGGCCACTCGATCCTCAAAAGATCCTTTTTTTCACTTTTCCCCTGCACCGGCCTCCAATATGCCGAACGTCCTGGCCTGGCTCCCACAGCCAAGGTGGCAGCCAGAACTACTCTTGCTTTCTTTCAAGGTCTCTGGGGACTACTTGCATTGCCACCCAGACTTTGGGGCTGTGGGCTTTCCTGGCCACTCTATCCTCAAAAGCACCTATTTTTCACTTTTTCCCAGCACCGGCCTCCAAAAATGCCGATCTTCAGGAGATGAGTCCCACAACCAAGGCATCAGCAAGACCAAGTCTTGCTTGTTTTCATGGTCTCTGGGAACTACTTGCATTGCCACCCAAACTTTGGGGCTGTGGGCTTTCCTGGCCACTGTCCTCAAAAGCACCTTTTTTCTTTATCATTTTCCTGCACCGGCCCATAAAAATTCTGAACCTCAGGAGCTGACTCCACAACCCAGGTGGCAGCCAGAACACCTCTTGATTTTTAGGAACGCCTCTGGGGAACTACTTGCATTGCCACCCAGACTTTGGGGCTGCGGGCTTTCCTGGCCACTCGATCCTCAAAAGCACCTTTTTTTCACCTTTTCCCAGCACCGGCCTCCGAAAATTCCCAACGTTAGGAGCTGACTCCCACAGCCCAGGTGGCAGCCAGAACACCTCTTGATTTTTAGGAACGCCTCTGGGGAACTACTTGCATTGCCACCCAGACTTTGGGGCTGCGGGCTTTCCTGGCCACTCTGTCCTCAAAACTACCTTTTTTTCACTTTTTCCCAGCACCGGCCTCCAAAAATGCAGATCTTCAGGAGATGAGTCCCAAAATCAAGGCATCAGCAAGACCAAGTCTTGCTTTCTTTCAAGGTCTCTGGGAACTACTTGCATTGCCACCCAGACTTTGGGGCTACGGGCTTTCCTGGCCACTCGATCATCACAAGCACTTTTTTTCACCTTTTCCCAGCACCGGCCTCCAAATATGCCGATCTTCAGGAGATGAGTCCCACAACCAAGGCATCAGCAAGACCAAGTCTTGCTTGTTTTCAAGGTCTCTGGGAATTACTTGCATTGCCACCCAGACTTTGGGGCTGCGGGCTTTCCTGGCCACTGTCCTCAAAAGCACCTTTTTTCTTTATCATTTTCCTGCACCGGCCCATAAAAATTCTGAACCTCAGGAGCTGACTCCACACCAAGGTGGCAGCCAGAACACCTCTTGATTTTTAGGAACGCCTCTGGGGAACTACTTGCATTGCCACCCAGACTTTGGGGCTGCGGGCTTTCCTGGCCACTCGATCCTCAAAAGCACCTTTTTTTCACCTTTTCCCAGCACCGGCCTCCGAAAATTCCCAACGTTAGGAGCTGACTCCACAACCCAGGTGGCAGCCAGAACACCTCTTGATTTTTAGGAACGCCTCTGGGGAACTACTTGCATTGCCACCCAGACTTTGGGGCTGTGGGCTTTCCTGGCCACTCGATCCTCAAAAGCACCTTTTTTTCACTTTTTCCCAGCACCGGCCTCCAAAAATTCGAAACATCCTGGCCTGGTTCCCACAGCCAAGGCATCAGCAAGACCAAGTCTTGCTTGTTTTCAAGGTCTCTGGGAACGACTTGCATGGCCACCCAGACTTTGGGGCTGCGGGCTTTCCTGGCCACTCGATCCTCAAAAGAACCTTTTTTTCACTTTTCCCTAGCACCGGCCTCCAATATGCTGAACGTCCTAGCCTGGCTCCTATCCCAAGGCATCAGCAAGACCAAGTCTTGCTTGTTTTCATGGTCTCTGGGAACTACTTGCGTTGCCACCCAGACTTTGGGGCTGTGGGCTTTCCTGTCCACTCTGTCCTCACAAGCACCTTTTTTTTCTCTTTTCCCCAGCACCGGCCTCCAATAAGCTGAACGTCCTGGCCTGGCTCCCACAGCCAAGGTGGCAGCCAGAAAAACTCTTGCTTTCTTTCAAGGTCTCTGGGAACTACGTGCATTGCCACCCAGACTTTGGGGCTGCGGGCTTTCTTGGACACTCTCTCCTCAAAAGCACCTTTTTTCTTTATCATTTCCTGCACCGGCCCATAAAAATGCCGATCTTCAGGAGCTGACTCCCACAAACCAGGTGGCAGCCAGAACACCTCTTGATTTTTAGGAACGCCTCTGGGGAACTACTTGCATTGCCACCCAGACTTTGGGGCTGCGGGCTTTCCTGGCCACTCGATTCTCAAAAGCACCTTTTTTTCACCTTTTCCCAGCAACGGCCTCCAAAAATTCCAAACGTTAGGAGCTGACTCCAGAACCCAGGTGGCAGCCAGAACACCTCCTGCTTGTTTTGAACGTCTCTGGGAACTACTTGCATTGCCACCCAGACTTTGGGGCTGCGGGCTTTTCTGGCCACTCTATCCTCAAAAGAACCTGTTTTGCACTTTTTCCCAGCACCGGCCTCCAAAAATGCCGATCTTCAGGAGATGAGTCCCACAACCAAGGCATCAGCAAGACCAAGTCTTGCTTGTTTTCAAGGTCTCTGGGAACTACTTGCATTGCCACCCAGACTTTGGGGCTGCGGGCTTTCCTGGCCACTCGGTCCTCAAAAGAACCTTTTTTTCACTTTTTCCCAGCACCGGCCTCCAAAAATTCGAAACATCCTGGCCTGGTTCCCACAGCCAAGGTGTCAGCAAGACCAAGTCTTGCTTGTTTTCAAGGTCTCTGGGAACTACTTCCATTGCCACCCAGACTTTGGGGCTGCGGGCTTTCTTGGCCACTCTGTCCTCAAAACTACCTTTTTTTCACTTTTTCCCAGCACCGGCCTCCAAAAATGCCGATCTTCAGGAGATGAGTCCCACAGCCAAGGCATCAGCAAG